>NW_017616704.1:1912482-1989982 GCF_001879475.1 Ipomoea nil | reverse complement strand
AGTTTAAAATTTAAAATCAATATTAACAACAACCTCTACATCTACTTCAACACTATAAATAAGTGAACATATATATCACAACCAATACTATCAATCTTGTACTTGTTAATGAAAGGTTTGGATTGTGTTTAATCAAAGTGGGTTTTGTATGCGTGTAATAATAGAAAATATGGTTTGGGCGGACAGATTGATTGGCCATTCCAAAAGTGGGGAAGTCTCAGACTTAGAGAAATGGAGAAGTTTGTGGCAGATAAACTAGCACTAGTGAGAGATATCCAAGTTTGCAATTTCACAGTCAAGAAGCTCATCAACAAGTTTCTAAACATTGCCAAGATAAAGCCTTCTGTTGCTAGGTAAATATTGCTTCCACATCCTATATAAATGGCATCATAATAGAAGTTCATTCTAACTTGAAATTCATTTTACTTGCATCTCTCAAATGGAGATGCATCCTGGATGGGGAAAAAAGTAACTCATTTGTGGGGAAAAAAATAAAAAGAAAAGAAAAAGGAATACATGAGTTTAATTAGACATTAGATGAATTTACATTTATTTTAGTTCAAGATATGACAACACCCACCATCAACAATATGTAATATGTTACAACGTAACGATTCTTTTTCCTATTCCTGTTCAGAAAGGTTGACAAATCTGCCATTGATGAAAGCTATAGCTTTGCTGCCAATCCCATCCAGTTTCGCTGGTCAAACTTTATATACCTTCACCGCGAAATCGTCTCCCTTCCGGCTCCTCAGGTTCGCTTTTGCCTTGCTTTTGAACATTCCCATTATAAAAAACTGAGGATTTCTTGCTGGCCATCATTAATTTTTATGTTTTTTATTTGATTGTGAAGGGGCCGGGAGTAGTACGTATTTGTTTTGAGTGTTGGTCTGGGAGGGGTTATATCTATAATGGGCGGGGGTGTTGATCCGAGGGTGGAGAATCTCTGGAGATGAAGACTGTTGATTTAATATATTGATCCGGAGTTGATCAGAGAAAATGCTGTGAAAATTTTAAGCAAAGCAAAGGGAATATGTAATACCACTCAACCTCTCAATCTCCATTAAAAAAAAAGTGAAATATCATTTTTAATCTTATTTTTAACACTCTAAACTTTTATTAACATTTATTTAATAGAGAAGAAAAGAAATAGTCATTTTATAAATAATTAAGGGAATAAAGTGGTTACTTAAATAGCACAAAGAAAAATGTGTTATAATTAAACAATTCAAGGGCAAAAAGTTTCATTTTTTTTAAATGTTTCAATTTTTAAATTTTTAAATAATTATTTAATTTAAATTTATTAAAATAATATTTCTAATTCGAATACCTAATTTTGTGTGTAATTAAATTTCTTAGTCAATATTGATATTTGAGGGATGAAACTATTAGTAATTTGGGCGATAGAGAATACTAACTGGACTCATATGACTCTATATATATGCGCATGTTATGTATATGTATCACACAATCTATAAGTCATGAATGGTTGGATAGAAGATTTTTTTAGTTATAATCATCAAAATCAAAAGCATTTTTTTTTTTAGTTACAATGATCAAAATCAAAGCAATTTTTTTTTAAATTACAATGATCAAAATCAAAGCCAACGACGACATTATGAGGTATTTTAAGTTGTTGTTTGTATGAAATATATTTTACCATATATCTAAATTCATTTGTACTCCGTATTATTTATATATATTTTGTCAAACATTATTAATGAATTGTTATTTATTTCTATATATACTGTCAAATATCATTACTAAAAGTTGTTATTCGTTTGTCTGTTTAAAACAAAGATGCAATCGAACTTAATGAGGAAATAGAAATAAAAATGATGATTAGATGAACCCAAATCGTGAGGTTGCATGAGATTTTCTACTGAAATTGCAAACTAAAAATAACCTATTATAATTTATATATTATAAATATCAAATAATATTTTTTACTTGCATGGTAATTTTATTATAAATAAAAATAATTTTTTATTAAGAGTTCATGTCTCGCGAAGATTTAATTGAATAAGTTCAAATAAGAGGTTGAGTTCTCGGATATGTTATTATGATCAAAAGGACTCGGAAAAAAATTTTCTACAATTATATTTCGGTGAGACCGTGGTGCTAGTTACGAGCCAAAAAAGTCTCTTAAAAAAACACGGCAACAAAAAAAACTGGTTTTTCATTTCAATTGGAGGGAATACATGCGTGTTGATGGTTGTTGGAGTGTAAGGTTAATATGTGGAGTACATAATCATGAGTTTGCGCTACACCTTGAAGGTCACCCTTATGCAAGGCGATTATCAACAAATGAAGTTCAATTGTGGAACATTTGTCAGCAATGAATGTGAAACCGCGAGATATTTTAACGTTTGTGAAGAGGCAAAATCCGAATACTGTTTCCATTACAAAACAATATAGACAATGCACGCCAAAAATTTCAGACAATGGAGAAAGCAGGTAAAACTCAAATGCAAATTGTTATATCTTTTTTACATGACAATGGTTATGTGCATGAGAACTATACTAATAATGCAACAAATGAGTTGAAAGATTTGTTCTTTGTTCATCCTAAATATCTGGAGAAGTGACATACATTTTCACATGTTTTTTTAATAGATGCGACATATAAAAAAAATGCATACTCGATACATAGTTGGATGTCTAGTATGCATTGAGTACCAATTTGTTTAGTATGCATTGAGTATGCATTTGTTTTATATGTCGCATCTCTCAATAAGACATGTGCAAATGCACGTCACTTTTTCAAAGATTTAGGATGGACAAAGAACAAATCTTCTAACTCATTTGTTGCATTATTAGTACGATTCCATGCACATAACCAGTGTCATGTAAGAAAGACATAATAACTTGCATTTGAATTTTACCTACTTTCTATATCGTCCGAAACTTTTGGCGTGCATTATTGTATATGATTTTTGTAATGGAAACATTATTCGGATTTTGACTCTTCACAGATGTTAATATATTTCGCGGTTTTACATTCATTGCTGACAAATGTTCCACCAATTGAACTTCATTTGCTGACAATTAACTTGCATAAGAGTGACCTTCAAGGTGCATCGCAGAATCATGATTACGTACTCCACATATATTACCCTTACCCTCCAACAACCATCAACACGCATGTATTTCCCCTCTAATTGGAATGGATAACCAATTTTTCTTGTGCCCGTGTGTTTTTTATGAGTTTTTTTTTGGGTCATAAATACCACCATGGTCACACTGAAATATAATTGTAGGATTTTTTTCTAGAACCTTTTGATCATAATAACATATCAGAGAACTCGGCCTCTTTTTTGAATCCATTAAATTAAATTTTCGCAAGACATGAACGCCTAATAAAAAATTATTTTTATTAATAATAAAATTACCATGCAAGTAGAAAATATATATAATATATAAATTTTAATAGGTTATTTATAGTTTTACCATTTCAGTAGAAATTTTGCATGCAACCTCGAGATTTGAGTACGTCTGATCATCATTTATTTTCATTGTCATCATGAAGTTTGACTGCATCTTCGTCCTAAACAGACAAACGAATAACGACTCTTAGTAATGATATTTGACAGAATATATAGAAATAAATAATAATTCATTGATAATGTTTGACAGAATATATATAAATAATACAAATGAATTTGGATATATCATTAAATATATTTCATACAAATAACAACTTAAAATACCTTATAATGTCGTTGGCTTTGATTTTGATCCTTGTTACTTAAAAAAATCTTCTATCCAATCATTCATGGCTTATAGATTGTGTGATACATATACATAACACACGCCTATGTATAGAGTCATATGAGTCCAAATAGTTTCATCCCACAAATATCAATGTGGGCTAAGAAATTTAATCACAAAAAATTAAGTATTGGAATAAGAAATATTATTTTAATAAATTTAAACTAAACAATTATTTAGAAATAAATAAAAAAAAAAACACAACACGCCTTCTTCGGTGAGAAGGCGACCTGCCTTTCGGCAATTTATATCGTGCACGAGGACGCACATTGCATTGTGCGCCCTGGAGCAAAACAATGTCGTTTTGTACTTTTTTTTTTTTTTGAAAATTCCGCTTTCCGTGTCGAGTGTTAACTTCTTAAAAAAAATCTCATATTTCAAAAATGTACATAATTG
The DNA here is from genome assembly GCF_001879475.1 of Ipomoea nil. Lineage (NCBI taxonomy): Eukaryota > Viridiplantae > Streptophyta > Magnoliopsida > Solanales > Convolvulaceae > Ipomoea > Ipomoea nil. The sequence continues at coordinate 1,985,815 of NW_017616704.1, read as the reverse complement.
TATAATAGAATGTACATAATTGTATAACAGAATTTACATAATTGTATAACAAATTACACATATTCTTTTTTGAAAAGATAATACACATAATCTAGCACAATACATAATACACATAAACTTTTAACTCTTAAAACAAATTCTCTGTTTCAGATATATATAATTGTATAAAAAAATGTACATAATTGTATAAAAAGATGTACATAATTGTATAACATAATGTACATAATTATATAACAGAATACACATACACTCTGTCGCGTCAAATCCCCACACAACTTAACAAAATGACGTCGTTTTGGGAGGCGCAGGGCGCACATTGTTATGTGCGCCGTGGTGCACGGTATAATAATTGCCTTCCGGCGACCTATGCCACCTTCTTACCAGAGAAGGTGATGGGTTGTTAATTTTAGTATTATTATTATTATTATTATTATTATTATTATTATTATGTTTTAATGTTTTAATTTTTAATTTTTAAATTAAAAATTAAAAAATTATTACAGTTGACCAGGTGGTGTAAATAGCCATATTTACACTCTTATTCCTATTTACACCACCTATGAAATTGTTGAAAATTTTCACATTTTTACACCAAGGTTATTTACACCCATTTTTCACTAGAGGATGGTACAAATAGCAACACCCATAGATACTCATGGGCGTTCCACTTCAAAGACCAAATATGTCAGAAAAAATTCAAGCTGATCCAACTATGCACACTCAATCCTAGATTCCTAGTAGACATAGTTGTTCGGCTGCATTGAGATTTTCTAAGCTAAATGCTTTTCAGTTTCAAGAATCAGCTCGAAATAGTTATTCAGCTGCATCAACTTCAGGTGATAGACATTTTTTTACATCCATATATTCATCAACTTTCGGTTATATTCTATTCTTTCATCATGCGAGTGCATGATGTGAGATCTGACGAAAATTGTTGATTTCGAGCGGTAGCTATCTGTCTTGATTTTTCGGAGGATGAATGGTTCAAAATTCGATCTAATTTAATTGAAGAACTAGAGTCTCACAAGATGGAATATACCAATATATTCGGAACTCAAGGATGGTATAACGTCTATAACAAGTTAAATTTTTTTAAAGCAGATCGGTGTGCACTAGTTGAGCATTGGATAACATGCCCGAGATGAGTGTACTAATTGATACTACAATGTGATACTACATGTTTTGAATATGATCGACAGTACGACATATTTTAAATATGATTGTGCAGATGCATTGATTACTCCATATGTGAATTGGATTAATACTTACAATGAGCATGTATGTTCTAATTGTACTCATGAGAATGTTATATTGGATTGAAATGGAATGAAATTTTCTTTTTATATTTTATTGTAATGTTAAAGTGTTTTTACCCTTTTTAGTGATTCAAAATTAATTTATTATATATTTATATTTGTATAATAAAGTAAAATAATACATACAAAAAATTTGAGTTATAAAGAATATTAAAATAACAAAAAGTAAAATTAATTTATCATTAAAATTTATTAAACGTTAAATACTACACAAAATAATTAAATAATATTATAGACAAAATTAATATATTATCACAATTTGGAATAAAAATAAATAATAAATATTTTAAATAAAAATATAATGTTTAACTTTTTTGAATGCTACTGGCTCTATTACAATGTAATATCTGCTCATATACTTTCTCAACCTACTGAAACACAAAAAATCAATAAAAATATAATGTTTAACTAATTTTAATAAAAGTGGTGCAAATAGAAATGTTATATTACACCACCTATAAAAGTATTACTTCTTACACTGACAAGATAATGGAAAAGCCATGAAGTAAAGCAGCAGTGACTTTGATGGATGCACTGCCACCAAAAAAAATACTTTTAACGGGCAAAAAATTTATTTATTTATTTTTTTAAAAAAAGATAAAAATATTTATAATAAAATATTTTATACAGACACATAATTTAATGGGTGGATTAAATATTTATGTTATATTGAATTGACTGACATATGTAATTAATGGGTGGATTAAATATTTATGTCATATTGAGTTGACTGACATATGTAATTAAAAGGATTATTATATAGAATATTTATTTTTTTGAATGCTACTGACTCTATTATCTTGTAGTATTTGTTCAAACATACTTTACTAACTCTATTACTTTGTAGTATTTGTCAATCATGCCTTTGGTCAAACATATTTTCTTAACCTAATAATAACTCCACTGAGGCTCAATCTCATGACCTCTCACATAAAAAATGTCACTACATGCCATCTGAGTACAATGTGCTTTACATTATGATATAAAACATAACTATCAACTAAACAAGTTAATATATTTTACATTCTTTCAAATTTAACCAAACACATTCTTTTCTAAGAATTTGACATTCCTTGAGTAAGTTGAGATTCTTTGAACCAATTAATTAAGTTTTTGGGTCTATATTAAAATTGGTCCATAGAAAAAATGTTCCAAATTATTGTATACAGTACCTCAAATTTATGAAACAACACCAACCTAGTTATGTTGTTTGTTTGAAAACCATAAAGTCTCAAGTTTGAATATTAGTGAGAGTGCCTATTGGCCTTTTTAATTTGAGCCGATCAACTATGACTAATCTATGTTGGTTTATTTCTAGCAATTATACTGTGCATTGTGCACAACGGTCCAAAAACGGCGCCGTTTCTTTATGTAAAGAAATGGCGCGCCGTTATAGTTAATGGAGCGCGCATGTTTGGTGTATTAATTACCAACTGAAACTACATTGTATCTAAACTGACACTTTCTCACGTATTTTTTTTTTTTTTTTTTTTTTTTTTTTTTTTTTTTTTTATATTATCAAGTGAAACTGCAATTCAATTGAAATGAAACTGTTGTTGTGTTGAAATGAAACTACAGTGTATACAAAATGAAATTGAATAACAGTGTCACATATTTGAGTGTATATTAACCAGCGAAACTGTAGTTATATCAAAATGATACTATAGTTGTGTTGAAATGAAACTGCAGTGTATATAAACTGAAACTGAATAACATTTCATATATTTGATTGTATATTGTGTAATGAAGCTGTAGTTATATCGAAATGATCATGTAGTTCTGTTTTAATGAAACAATAGTGTATATAAAATAAAATTAAATAACATTTTCACATAAAATAAAATTAAATAACATTGAGTGTATAAATATCGAATGAAACTGTACTTGTGTTGAACTGAAACTGCAGTGTATACAAAATGAAACTGAATAACAGAGTTACTTTTTGCGGAACAGCGCGAAACGGGTGCCGTTTCTTTTCATTAAACAAAATGACGACGTTTAGAAGCTAGGTGCATAATCCATTATGCACCGCAGTACACGATATACTTTGCCGTTTATTTTCTTGTGGTCTTTTGCTAGGGTCATAAAGCGGGTTTACCCAAAGCATGGTAGGCTTTCCCCTAAATCAAAGGTATCTCCATGTATACGCAAGTCTTTTAGTTAATATATATATATATATATATATATATATATATATATATATATATATATATATATATATAGTGAAAGGTTCCCGTGCGGTTGGATGCTTCCCGTGCGGATGTACGGTGGATTAATGTGCGTGAGATTTGTACTCAATGTGTGTGAGTGTTGTGCTTAATGTGCCTGAGATTTGTACTTAATGTGCGTGAATGTGTAAAATGCAGCAGAAAATATTGATGTCAGCTTCTTCTCCATCCCCAGTAGCCATTTGCCCCCTCCCTGTTGATGATGATGCAGAGGCGAGCTATGGTGGTTAAGAATTATGGGAATAATACAACAGAAATCCACACTTAGCTGCTGTGCAAATTTTACTGTGCGTGCGTCATTTATATAAACATTCAACTGCATTGAAGGTAGTTGATAATCCAGAATCTATGGCCAAATTGAAGGAAGAAGTAACAAGAAGCTTGGATGTGCGTGAGTTTCTGTTCTACTTCCTTCTGAGCTCGTAATTCTGAAATACTCACGCACATTAAGCACAAATCTCACGCACATTAAACACAATACTCAGGCACATTAAGTACAAAACTCACGCCGCATATTAACATGATGCACATTAAGTACAAATCTCAGGCACATTGAGTACAAATCTGACGCACATTAAGTATAAACCTCACGCACATTAATCCACCACACATCCGCACGGGAAGCAACAAATGCACCTGATCCCTTCCCTATATATATATATATAGGATTGTGCGGACTGATTACGACCACATAACAAATTAGTACCATGCACACAATTTAATACACAATGACACACAAGAATACATGTAAACATCAGGTTTCGAACCCAGGCTCTATTAATTAACAAACTTATGCATACGACATGCAAACCGTGCCACACAACTACATTAGGCCAAGCACACGACATACAGACTAATGGCACACAACTACACCAGTTCGCATAGCCCTCTATAATATAGTGGTCATCATTTGAACTCAACTCTCTCTCTCTCTCAATAAATATATATATATATATATATATATATATATATATATATATATATATATATATATATATATATATATATAAGCCTAATATCTAATTATCCACTTGGAATAATACGTCACTAGGGTTTTTGCAACAAAACCAGAGACTGACGAAGGTGACCACTAGTTGCCTTTTTTGATTAACGGTGGCAATTTTGTCACAAAATGTGAGCCTAGAACGAAAAGTGCCAAAGGAAGTCCACTAGCATAACTTACTATCATGTTTGGTAGTTCTATAAAGGCCTTAAAAGAGTTTGAAATTTTAAAAGTTTTGACAACTAAAGAGTTGAAAAGATTCTTCGGATATAACATTGCAACTTTTGCTTCTCACAATCGTTTGCAATGCTATTCAATAAATTTACATTTCTTGTTGTAATGATAATTGTACTACCGAAACCAAAACAATCTCGCTCTCTAATTAACGCATCTAATTGACTCTTTTGGTCCACATCATCAACAATAATGAGAAGCTTTTTAAATCTAAAGCATTAATTTGATCAAGCATATTCCTTTATCAACATGGTCAACTTCAAATATTGTTGTTTGGAGAGTTTTAGGAAGGAGCTGAATGCTTTTGTAAATGTTCTAAACTCGCACTCCTTGCCTTTGAGCATTTTGATATCAAGAAAACAACTACCTTCAAATGCTACATAAAGTTCATTAAATTAATATCGCTTTTAGTAATGTTGTTTTTCCTATCCACCCATATCATAAACTCCGATCATACAAAGATCATTATTATATGCTTCACTTTGCAATAAAGAAAGTATTTCTTTAACATGAGTATGAACTCCAACATGATATTTTGCAACATTCAAGTACACATAGTTCACCACTTGCTGAACCTTTTGCACAATTTTGTCAAAGTTTTGAATTTTTGATTCACACATGTAATTTTTATTTTTGAGTAAATAATTGGTAGTGGAGCTATTTATATGCATAAGAGGGGAAATAATGGATAGAGAAAACACCATAAATACAAAAATATCAATTTATTTGTACAATCATCTTGTACAAGTATGTAAAGTATTTCAAAATATACAACAATTTATCATCTACTTCAAATTAAAATACAATGAACAATTTATTACAATCACCAAGTCTAAATATTGTTCACAAAGTACTAATCAAATGCATTCCTACTCTATATAACTTGTACACAATCTGGGCATTCGGAACGCACAAAATCAACATCCATTTTGTGTTAAATAACTTATTGGAACTAGATGTCAAAATTAAAAATACATAAATAGTAAATATATAAAAATTTTCCTATTATAGTAAGTATACAACCACAATATAATTAATTTTATAAAATAAATTGAAATAATAAAAAAACATATGATAAAAATCTTACCGGTGCTTAAATAGATTCTTTAAAATAGGATGCCATATGCTCAAATAAAGTTCTCATGGGAAGAGTAAAGCATAATAATCCTATCTTGTTTACAATTAAGAAGAAATAGATTAGAAGACATCTACACTAGAGGAGGGTAAGAAAATAGAGTAACAATCAAGTTATACCCCAAGAAAAGGCAGCATGGTAGCAAAATAGGGAATATAATCCTCTAGCACTTACTCATGGCTTTTGAAGGCACAAAATGAAAGACAACGGTCCTATTTGGTAAAATAGTTAGTCTATCAGTCAATTTTAGCTTATTTGACCACTATTAACTGTTTGACTTGGTACATGAGTGTTTGACTAACTAGTTTTTGGTAACAACTTATTACTCTAAAGTGCTAAAAATTCAAAAAGCTATTCAAAGTATTAGGACTCTATCTATGTATTTGAGTCTACTTATGATTCCCTCCCAATCCTAGTCTCCCTAAGTCTCTTCTTGTATATATACCTAGGTCTTGTACTTTTGTCATTAATCACTGTTAATACAATTCATTACAGTACTCATCTAATATAAGCTAGCTAGGGTTTCTATCCTGTGGCCGACGGATCTGCCAATTCCTCTGAACGGGTCGTTTCTGATGCCCCTCTCTCATCGGTTACTTCAACCGTAACCACCCTCTCCACGACTCATCACTTCATCAACATCAAATTGACTCATCAGAACTTATTATTTTGGAGGGCTCAAGTTGTTCCTTTTCTCAACGGACATGATCTAATGGGTTTCATCGATGGAACCAATCCTTGCCCGCCGGCCACGATCTCGTCCGGCGAAGAGGGAGTGCTGCCTCTGCCGAATCCTGCTTATCATCCATGGGTTCGTCAGGATCATGCACTTCTCTCTATGTTCATGTCATCGTTGTCTGATGAAGTTATGTCCTTGGCTATCGGCCATCACACCAGCCGTGCAGTGTGGACTGCCGTTACCTCCGCACTTGCCTCTTCGTCTCGGTCTCGCTTGTTGAACCTTCTCTGGCAACTTCAGACATTGCAACACGGTGATGCTTCCGCCACTGATTATATCGGCCGAGCATAGGTTCTCATTGATGATCTAACTCTCGCCGGCCGGCACCTTCCGCTTGAAAAACAAAACCTTTACGTATTTCAGGGTTTGCAGCTTGAATTTCAGGGTCTTGTATCTTCTCTCAATGTCCGAGGAACACCGGTGACCCTTCATGAACTCTCGGACCTCCTCAGTGCCGAAGAGTTTGTCACCGACAGTGGAGGACCATCGTCGGTAGCTTTTTCCGTCTAAAAAACCGGGCAGCAGCAGCACGGCAGAGGTGGCCAGTCGCGCGGTGGCGAACGTGGCTCCGGGTGGTACAATAGGCAATCCGGGCAGTCTCGTGGCGGTAGTGGTGGCCATCGCGGGAATGGCGGTAGTCGTGGTTGTGGTGGTAGGAATGGCAATCGCCAACCGAAGTGTCAACTTTGTGGAAACTTCGGGCACATGGCACATATGTGTTACAAACGGTATGAAAAGGATCCACTGGCTAATATGGTTTATCAGGGAGCTCTTTCAGATTCTTTGTAAGACCCCGTGTTTTCCTAAATATTTATATGAAATATAAATATTTACCAAATAGAACTATTTACTTATAATTAAATATTTTGCTAAAAATATATATGTACCCAAATATGTTACTACGGGCTTCGAGTAAATTATTTTATAAACTATGATTTTAAATACCCAAAACCTTTAATTATATGATCCATGATGGACCGTGGACCTTTGTCTAAAATAAAGCCCGTTAACTTTTTAGATAAAATAAGGAGGACCCTTTTACATTTTCAGATTCGTATTAGGAATCCTAAACCTTTTACCTTTTCAAATTCGTATTAGGAGTCCTAAACCTCTTACCCATTTAGATTCGTATTAGGGATCCTAACCTATATAAAGGAGATTAGAAGACATTAGAACCGTATCACCCATATGGCCATATCTCCCTCTCCCCACACGGAATCCTCTCCCAAGAACCTAGACAAAGAATTCCCCATCACCAAGCTTAGGGAGGATTGGTTGGAAGGAGACCTTGAGGAAAGATCCTAGGAAGTTGTGAGAAGTTTAATTAAGCTAAAAGGTAACCCATGTCTTACAAAACTTATTTTCCTTGCTATCTTTTATTGATTAGCTCATTTGAATGATTGTATGTGTGCTTTTGTATTTATGCCTTGTTAGAGCTTGTCTTTAGGATTTATGTTGTGTATTCTTGTTATTCTTGATGTTCTTGATGATCTTGTGTGGTGGCTTGCATGCTCTTGTATTTAATTACATTTAGAGCTTGTTTTTAGGGTTTTACATGATGGTTTCTTGATGTCCTTGAGGTTCTTGATGCTCTTGAACCATTATGTGTTTATCCTTGAGTCGTGGCATGTTTAGAGTTTGTGTTTAGGGTTCAATCGTGTTGTTTCTTGGCTTATTCTATGTGTTCAAGTCCCTGTCATTGTTGATATGTGTTTGGGCGTGTTTGGACACACAAGATTTTGGGTAAAATTGGGGAATTCCTGGGATGGGAAAAATGCCAAGAATGTGTGTTCCAGCGGGTAGTTGGTGGGGGGACGAACCCCCACTCGACCACCTGACGGAAGCTGGCCACTGTTCCAGCGGGTGGCCGACGGGTGGACAACCTCCCGCCGGACTGCCCGCTGGAATAGGGCAGCCCGCCGGCGGGCAGTCCGGCGGGAGGATGTCCTCCCGCCCGCTGGTAAGGGCAGCGGAGTGTGATGTTGATCCCCGTTGGTCATTTCCCCGTGCCCCGTTGTTTCTCATTTGATTATTGTGTGTCTAGTTCGATGTCATGAGTACCGTAATGTGAATTGTGAGTCGTTGTAACACCCCAGATTTTCAAGATAATTAAAACTTATAAAATAAAGGTGAAATCTCATTAAATCCCAAATAAAGAGTACGGGGTGCTATGTCACACCCGAGCTAGAGAACACGGGTGCACAGGCTAAATTCTAAAACCTCAATCAGTATCAATACTAAATCATGGCACGCAGGTCGAAAAGGGAAAACTATCTAAGCTACGCCTCAAGCTTCTAACGCGCTCCAGTGGTCTACTCGTCTGTGCCTGAAAACCAAATATATCTGTTCAGTGAGAGATGCTGGTAACCCACTCCAACGCGTTGAAATACAACACATATAGTTATATATATAGATATACGAAAAGTCATTTTGAACATGAGGATATCTCCTACGAACTCTAGCTTTTGAAACAGGGATATACTCAACAGATAGGGCTAAGCACAGACAGCAGTTATACCAAGCATGTACAGTTTACAACGGGCAAGAAAGATAAGCACAATTAATAATCATAACCCAACATATACGATCCCCGGTAAAATCCCATAGTCTCATCCCCCAGATACTCATAACAACAACTCACCCGTACTTCATCACATAGCACACTTTGTTGGCGCCACAGGACCAATCGCATGCCCATACATGAGGGTCAGCGCATATAGCTCTGACACGGCCCCGCAGCACCCTGCCCCGTCTCACAGCACGGAGGGGTCGATCGTAACCGACCGATGAGCCGCAGCTCTATATAATATTTATATACCTGACCGGTCTTTACCAGCCTGGTTAACAGTTGGGATGGTTCTCAACCCATTCAACTGCCCGTATAGTGGACCTTTGTCCTATATAATATTTATATACCTGATCGGTCTCTACCAACCTGGTTAACAGTTGGGATGGTTCTCAACCCATTCAACTGCCCGTATAGTGGATCTTAGTCCTATATAATATTTATATACCTGACCGGTCTCTACCAGCCTGGTTAACAGCCGGTATGGTTCTCAGCCCACCCGACTGCCCGTATAGCCCGATTGATCTCAACCAAGTCGGGGTAGCATGCACACATAACATATAGCAAGCACATGCAACCCACATTAACATATTGGGAAGGGGGAGAAAACGTATAACAAAACCTATGCGTGATCCTTCACATACTAAGAATGGTCCTAAGGGGTTCATACTTCTTTCACCTAGGTCAACGAGATACTAATTCAACTAGCATGCAATATATAAGACTCATACGACCTACGAACGGTACCCGAAAATCAAACTAGACATAGGCACGATAGACGGAGTCCGTTGGGACACCACGGGGGTTGGGGGAACATCGAACGGGGAAGTCGGGGTCCCGAATGGTGGGAATTTCCAGTGGGTAGCCGGTGGGTGGGGGTCACCCGCCGGCTGCCCGCCGACGTTCTACTAATCCGGGTAGCGGGTGCCCGGCGGGCAGCTGCCCGCCCGCCGGCGTTGCCCGATTTGGCCGCGGGTAGGTGGCGGGTCCCCTACCCCCACCTACCCCCCACTGACTCTTTTTCATCAAAAACGCCCCGGGAACCTTTGTGGAACCCGAAACCATGCTTAGACACTTTCAAACGCAATTGATAACACACGTAGACAATTAACGGATCAAAATCAAGAAACAAACGGCACATAACCTATCATGCTTTTCTAAACATAATAAACACCCAATCATGCGAATTCCCACCCAATATACCAAGAATAATACCATACGAATTCCACGATATAACCTAGGGTTCTAATTATTTTTAAATCAACAAGAACACAATTCATCTTCCAAAATCAAGATTCGGTAGGAATATCATATAACTATCAAGAACCTCATATAATCAATAAGAACATCAAGAACACCATATAATTATCAAGAACGTCATATAATCGTCAAGAACACCATAATTATCAAGAACCTCTCATCATCAAGATCACCCATGGAATCATCCCACCAATCAATAATAATATCACAAATCATCAATACACAATAATATGGGGAAATCCTAAGAGGGGAATCATAGCTATGAAAATAGGTTTTGTTGAGACATGGGTTACCTCTTAGCCTTAATTAATTCCTTGGCTATGAAGGGTCTTTCTTTAAGCTTTCTTGCTTTCTTGATTTCTTCTAAGGGAATTCTTGGAGCTCTTTGGGGTGGTGGAACGTTTATTATGGTGGGGGGTTCTAGGTGCCTCTTAAGTCCCCTATTTATATATTTAGGAGTCCTAGTTAGGAACTAATATTATAGGCTTGCTAATTCTATTTCTTTTGGAACTAAGGATTGGGTTTAGGGATAAGGGCCCATGGACTATGGTGGGCCTTTCCTAATTAATTATTGTGATTTAATTCCTTCTTTTGGGTAATTGGCTAAATGATTTAATTGTTTTTAGAGATCGTAACACGGGGTGTTACAGTCGTGTCTTTGCATGTGGCCCATACTTGCTTCGTGTGGTGTCAAAGTATGGCCTATAGTGGTCTTTATGTGTCTTGTGGTCTTGTTGTTGAGAGTCCAAATGCATGATGTGCCCTTCCTCGGTTATCCCCTTATGAAGTCGTTGTCGAGTGTTGCTTGTGTGTTGTTGTCTATGATGAGAAAAGATATGAGATTGGCGGAAGAGATATGTTAGTTGTTTGATGCACTGCGCGTGCTTGTGGTGTGATGGTACTGCGGTACCGGTGTGTGATTTAATGGCATCGCGGATGCTAAAAGATCGGTGGTCTTGTTGGCGGTTATGTAGGCGGGGAGCATTCGGTGCTCCGGAAGGATAAGGATGTGGTGTGTAGGGTGGCCTGGAGGTACAGGTTGGAACTATTATAAGGTTGGAGAGTCGTAAAGGTTGGAACTTGGTATAAGGTTGGAACATGGACATGTTTGTTGTTGTTGTTTGTTATTGTTGAGTCTTACTGTCGTTTTGTCTTGTGGTCATAGTTTACATGCTTGTGTCTTTATGTTCCTTGCCGTGTCAAGTCTGTTGATGTGTCTTGAGTCTTATTCCTGGTTTTGAAGCTAGAGTCATTTAGGACTATATCTATGTATTCCCAAGTCTCAAAATTGTTTCCTATATTTATATACTTATTGTACTCAACGCGTGTGAGTGGGTTACTTAGCATTATTCACTAACAGTTGTGATACCGCATGTTTTTCAGGTACTGGTTAGTTGGCTCGTGAGCGCGCTAGTCGGAGCTGCGGTTCCTAGTTAGATGTTAATTAACTTTAGTTAGATGGCCTGTGAGCCATGCTTGTATTTGGATAATAATTATGATTTTATACTTTGTTTAGTTAAGTTTTAGCCTGTGCATCTAGGTTCTCAAACTTAGATCTGGCATAGCACCCCAACACTTATGTTTAGCTTCCGCCTATTTGGGATATTTATGATAGACTTGTTCTTATCTTGTAAGCTTTAATGGTTTTAAATTATGTCAAAAATTGGGGGTGTTACATTCTTCATTGGACTCTCATACTTAGTTCCCAGACACGGGGGCAACGAATCATGCGACTCCGGATAGAGCGGCACTCTCTATCTAGGACGAATATAATGGTAATGACACACTCCGTGTCGGTGATGGTACATGTTTTCCTATTAGTCATATTGGTCATGCATCTTTTCATACCCCCTCTGGGTCGTTTCATTTGTCTAATATACTTCATGTTCCCATTTTATCTACCTCTTTATTATCGGTTCAAAAATTTGCAGCTGATAATAAAGTATTCTTTGAGTTTCATCTATCCTTTTTTGTCGTGAAGGACATCAACACCAATGAGATTCTTCTTCGGGGTAATAGTTCTAGTGGGTTATACACACTACCAGTTCCTAGTTCGTCACCTTCCGCCTTTATTTTAGCTCGTGCGTCTCCTTCTGTCTGACGTGATCGTTTGGGCCATCCACACCATCGTGTCCTTAGTCGTGTTCTTCCCATTTGTTCGGTTAGTGGGTCTAATAGTGCTATTCGTTATAGTTCTAGTCTATGTAATGCGTGTCAAATGGGTAAATCTGCTCGTTTTCCATTACCACGTATTGATACTTCTAGTTCCAACATTCTTGGTTTAGTCTATACTGATATTTGGGGTCCAGCTCCTCTCTTATCTTCTGCTGGTTATAGATACTTTGTTCTCGTTGTTGATGATTTCTCTCGGTTTACTTGGTATTTTTCCATGAAATAGACAAGGTTATGAAATTTTTGAGAAGTTTCGTGTTCTTGTTGAAAGACTCTTTAATCGTAAAATCAAATCTATCCAATCTGATTTAGGTGCCGAGTACAAAAAATTGCATTCCTCTCTCACAAAATTAGGGATCTATCATAGATAGTCCTGTGCCTATACTCACGAACAAAATGGCCGTATAGAGTGAAAACATAGACATATTGTCGAAGCCGGTCTCACTCTCATGGCTCGTGCGTCTGTTCCATCTAGGTTTTGGGATTTTGCATTTGAAACTGCGGTTTATTTAATTAATAGAATGCCATTTGCTATTTTAAATAACTCTAGTCTTCATTCTCTATTGCATAAATCTTCTCCTTCATATTCTTTTCTTCGTATCTTTGGTTGTCTGTGTTATCCTCATCTTCGTCCCTATAATCGTCACAAAATGTCCTATAGGTCATCTCTATGTGTCTTTCTTAGTTATCTTGAGTCTTTTAGGGGGTATAGATGTATGGACTTACAGACTAATAAGGTGTTCGTCTGCAGGCATGTCAAATTTGATGAAGCTGTTTTTCCCTTTGCTACTAAAATTCCTATTTTGAAAATTTTAGATTCCCATGATAAACCGTGGGTTGCATCTATTCTTCATCCCATGGTGACCACTCACGCTACTCATACTCAGTCCGAACCAGCACAGCCAACTGCACCGGTTCGGACCAAATAAGTGCTGTCGACGGCGCCTGAACAGACCAGTATTGCACTGCCAGCAGTGCCTATTGAAACCGAGACAGCACAACAAGCTATCTCGGTGGCTGCTCGTCCGCTCGGGTGCCTACGGGGCCGGTCGACTCGGTCGAACGCCCGCACCCATGACATGGAAACATGAAGCTGGTCTCGCGCACCTCCTACGATTTTGACAGCTCAGGTTTGCACCACTGATCCCACTTGTTACACACAGGCTGTCAAACACTTGGAATGGCGCCAGGCCATGGATGAGGAATTTAATGCTTTATTGCAGAATCAGACATAGTGTCTGGTTCGGTCTAAACCTGATCAAAAGAAAAGCGGATGGTTCAATTGAGAGATACAAAGCCAGGTTTGTAACACCCCTAAAAATTTAAAACTTTTAACGCTTATGAAATAAAGGCAATTCTATTATCAAATCCCAAACAGAGTATAATCTAAACACAATTGTCGGGGTGCTATGCCACATCTGAGCTGGAGAACTCAGATGTACATGCTAAACTATCCTCAAATCAATATCTATTACAACTTCAAGGCATGCAGGCCGATAATAGAACTATCTAGCTAGATCCACGGGTCCGACTAGCGCACTCTGGAGCTACTCATCTGTGCCTGAAAGCCAAATATATCTGTTCAGCGAATAATGCTGGTAACCCACTCCAACGCGTTAAATAAAATATAGGTAGATATAAGGAAAATCATTTTGAAGCCGGAATACATATATACTTATGAAACTCTAATTTAAAACCGAGAGTAGACTCAATCAAGCAGTAGCAGACACATTCAATATAATTAATCATGCACATAAAGATTTCCAACACATATCCTAAAGTCACAATACTATCCAATATCAATCATATCAATGTCCAATTACTATTCCAGTCATAATCAACAATAAGACACGTATGCACATATGGTGGTGCCACAGGACCCTTCATGTGCCCATACACGAAGGTCAGTGCATATTGCTCTGACATGGCCCCGCAGAACCCTACTTGTACCGCAGCACAAGGGGATTGATCTCAACCAATCAATGAACCGCAGCTCATTTATATCATAACATTTGACCGCAACCAAACGGTGGACCGCAGCCCTATTATCATGTATATTTGATCGCAACCAGATTATGGACCACAACCCTATATATATATATATATATATATATATATATATATAAAACAGCCAATGGTTCTCAACCCATCCAACTGCCTGTATAGCCGACCGATCGCAACTGGTCGGGTTAACACCTGATGGTTCTCAATCCATCAGATGGTCATTATAGCCAATTGATCGCAACCAATTGGGGTATCATGCACAATTAACATAGAAGCCAAACAACATGCAACCCACATTAACACATAGTGAGGGGGAATCATCGGGAAACACTTATCCTAATGTAACTCATACGTAACGCACCACATTAAACCGCTCGTGACACTCCTAAGGGATCATACACCTTCCTCCTAGGCCAACGGGATACCAATTCCACTAGCATGCAATACCCAAGACTCTTTTACCCTAAGAACGGTACCCGATTCATCAAACTAGACTCGTACATGACAAACGGGGTACAACGGGACATGGGGAAACATCCAACGGGGTAAAACATCACGAATTGTACCGAAATTCCAGCGGGTGGCCGGCGACCACCTGCCGGCGGCGAACTATAAGCCAGCGGGTGCCCAGCGGGCAGTCGCCTGCCCGCTGGGAAGAGGGCACGGGCAGCTGGTAGGTGGCGGGTACCCCTACCCCCACCTGCCCCCCACTGACTCCTATGTAATATTTTGGTCCCAGGATCCATCGTGGAACCCGAAACCGTGTCCCGACACATTCAAGTACAAACGATGACACCACGTATTCAAGTAACAGATTTAAACCAAGAACCACACCAAATACATCCTAACACGACTCCTAAACATGCCAAGACTCAACACCCGAACATGCAAAATCCCACCCAAACATACCAAGAATAACATAATACGAAATCCACGTTTATTACCCTAGGGCTCTAGTCATAATCAAAATACAAGATCATTCATATAACTTATCATGGTATCAAGAACATCAAGATTATCACATAAGCATCAAGATTAACACATTACCATCAAGATTATCTCACGAACACCATATAAATCTTAGAAAAAGCTTTATCAAGACTCGAGCACAGAATCATATATCAAAGGAGCCAATGAAGAAGATATAGCAAGGAAAATAGGTTCTGTTGAGACATGGGTTACCTCTTAGCCTTAATTAGAATCTTTGGCTACTAAGGTTCTTTCTCTAAGATCTCCTTCTCGTGGGTTCTCCTACGTTTGGTGACAGGGGAATTCCTGGGGATTCTTGTGTGGTAGAATCAATTGTGGTGGGATTTCTAGGTGCCTCCTAAGTCCTTATATATATATATATATATATATATTTAGGAGTCCTAACTAGGACCTGAATAGTAAGGATTCACTTATTCTATTCCTTATAGGACTAAGGGTTTGGTTTAAGGATAAGGGTCCATGATCCATGGTGGACCACCTTAGTTAATTAAGAGAATCCTAATCTAATTAATCTCTTCTAATGGTAAACAATTAGATAATTAGTCTGGGTTAGAGGCCGTAACACGAGGTGTTACAAGGTTGATAGCAAAGGGGTTTAATCAAGTTCCTGGTCAAGACTTTTTTGACAAGTTCAGTCCAGTTTTAAAACCAACCACAGGCAGGTTGCTTCTTTCTTTAGTTATATCTTCTGGTTGGACTGTGAGACAACTAGATGTTCATAATGCTTTTCTTAATGGTATTTTGCCTGAAATTGTTTAGATGCGGCAACCACCTGGATATATTGATGTTCAATTTCCTAATCATGTCTGCTTGTTGAAGAGATCATTGTATGGGTTGAAACAGGCCTCAAGAGCTTGGTTTAACCGTCTTCATGCATTTTTATTACCTGTTGGATTCCAGGCATCGAAAACAAATGTGTCACTATTTTATTACTCCTAGAATTCTACTTATGTTTATCTTCTTGTCTATGTTGATGACATTCTGGTGATGGGCAGGGATTCGAATCTTGTGAGTTATTTATTGTCAAAATTATCTACTACTTTCAAAATTAGGGATCTTGGTGAACCAGGTTTCTTTCTTGGCATTGAAACCATTAAATGTAGTGATGGAATTCTTTTATCTCAACAACGGTATATGCTGGATATTTTGAAACGTGCTGGAATGACTGATTGCAAACCTCTATCCACTCCAATACCTGTTTCGAAATCTCTTGCTAACTCTACAGATTTATATGATGATCGTACGCAATATCAAAGTCTGGCTGGAGCTCTTCAGTATCTTACTATCACTAGACCAGATTTATCATTTGCAATCAATCAACTTTGTCAACACATGCATGCTCTTACGGTCACTCATTGGGAACAAGCCAAGCGTGTATTGAGGTATGTCAAAGGGACTCTATCTTATGGTTTATGTATCCGGAAATCTGAATCCAGAGAATTACATGCCTTCTCTGACTCAGACTTGGCTGGCTGCCCTGAGTATCGTAAGTGTTGCAGTGGTTATGATGTTTTTCTAGGGTCAAATCTTGTGTCTTGGGTATGCAAGAAGCAAAGAATTGTTGCAAGATCCTCTACGGGGGCTGAATACAAGGGGTTAGCTGATGTTTGTGCTGAAGTGATCTGGGTTCTCTCCCTCTTACGTGAGATTGGCATCATTGGGATTTCAGTTCCAAAGCTGTGGTGTGATAATCTTGGTGCTACATATCTGTGTGCTAATCCTATTTTTCATGCTCGCACTAAACATGTTGAAATTGACTATCATTTTGTGTAAGACAGAGTTGCCTAGGGAGAGATTCAAGTCAACTTTATCTCTACCAAAGATAAACTTGCTGACATATTTACAAAAGCTTTAGCAGGTCATAAGTTTTCTTTTCTTAGAGACAAGCTACAGGTCACATCTGTACCCTGTGCTTGAGGGGGAGTATTAGGACTCTATCTATGTATTTGAGTTTACTTATGATTCCCAATCCTAGTCTCCCTAAGTCTCTTCTTGTATATATACTTAGGTCTTGTACTCTTGTGGCTAAAGATGATGAGGTAACTTCTCAAACCTCAACTGAATGTGTATTTGATTTTAGTTCCAATGAAGATTCTATGGATTCGGTTTTTAAACTAATGAATGACTTCCAAAATGTGAAGGACACTCAATCTAAACTCAAAGAAGAGAATGCTCTACTATTGACCAAACACGAATCCCTTGTGCTCAAGAATTCTGAAATGATTAGCATGATTGGCCAGTTCGAGAAGCAAGTTTTCTTACTCAAAGAGCAGTACAAAGAAAGGGAAGTGCATGAGCACAAATTACATATGGTCATAGGTACCTTCATCAATTGATCCAAAATAATGGATCGAATGGTAGGTGAGCAAATACCTATTAGTGGCAAAGCCTAGACTCGGTTTTGATCTAAGCTCTCAGGAACATTTAAAGTTGACCAAACCATTAGACCCTTCAACCAGTGAAGGTTTAAAATTTGTATTTGTTAAAGGTCAAGACTTGTTACCTGAACCTACAAAAATAGTTTACAAAGGCAAAGCACCACAAACGAATAGTCAATCGAAAGGTGAAACTATTTGAAAGATTGTGGAACCCTCGAAAGGAAAACCTTCAAAAGGTAACCCGAAAGGTACTATTCGAAATAAACCTAGTGGTAGATAACTGGATGGTCAATCTATGAATGGTCAGTCTATGAATTGTCAACCTAAGAAGAGTAACCATTCGAAGGGTAAGCCTAACAACTACTTGGATAACAACCATACCAAGAGGTTCAATAAACTCAAGAGGTCATCTAGAAGACCTATGAAGGGTGTCGGAAGGTTATATCATTCTGATGAGAATTGGCTTATGGTCCAAGAACCTATGTCGAAAGCGTAATTTTATAGGTTTCATAGGCATAAGCAAATGTTCTATTCTAGGGTGCAAAGCAACGTGTTTAAACCCTGATGGACAATTTTAATTAATATCCTCGCAAGTGCACGAATCAGTTGTAGTGATAGTGTGCAATAGCAAGGGCCGAACCCACAGGGAATTGATACTGCAATTTATAAACTAAACTTAAGAAATAAATGACTTGATAATATAAAGTACTAGAATCAAATGCTAAAGATAACGATCAATAAAACTCAAAAAGTTAAAGCAATAAAATTAAACCAAAAGAAGAATAACAAATAGAAACCAATTGGAAAACCCTAGAAAAATGAACTCAATATCACTATTAATTCTGTATCTTAAGTCTAAAACTACCATTCATTAAAATATCAACACTAAAAATGAAATAAAGTAATGCTTAACAATTAAAAACAAATTCAATGAATCAAATAAAATAAGGCTTAAAATTGGATTTAATGAATCAAATTAAATAAAGCTTAGCAATTAAACACTACATAAACGCAATTCACTTTACAAATTGGGAATTGAAGAATTAATAAAAGCACTACAATTTGAAAGAAGAGAAATAAAACCAAGAAGTGCACTGCTGTGAAGAAGCTGCCTCGCCGCCACCCAAGATTTAATTGTGTGCTGCCAACAAAGGAATTTCATCGCCCAAACCTGCCGCAACACGCGGAACGCCACCGTACCGACCGAAATTTCTCCCGCCAACGGAGACTCTGCTCACCGCCACCGGAATTGGTCCGGGACGAAATTGGTGATGTCTTCTTTGATTTTTCCGGCATTTATACTGCTTGAACTCCAATAATTTTCCCAAGTTCTGCGTTCCTCCTAAGCTCTGCGTCGTTTGCGATAGCCAAATAAGGCTCTGCGTCGTTTGCAATCTTCTTTCTCGTTCATTGGTTGTTGACTGACTTTGTTGAATGAGTTTCGACCAAAGTGTAAAAATAACTATTTTCTTTAATTAAATAAAACACATCTAAAAGCATAAATAAATTGGAGCCCAATAAAATTCTACAACTATTAAAACTCTATACTGGCCAAGTATAATTAAAATACTACTACTATTATTATTATTAATTAGGTTAGGAAATTATTGGACTGACAAAATTAATTTAATAACAAAATTAATTTAATAACAAAAACGACCCCAAAAATTAACAATATTAATAAAAACTACTTATAGCAATAAAAAATAAAAATAGATAAAAATTAATCAATTATTGAAAATTAACTATGAAAAGATTATTTGAAATTACAATATAAATAATGTTTATCAAACCCTAATTTTAGAAAATGTATAAACCTAAAAAGCCAAAAGTTTTCAAAACATCCCTTATGATTATAATACTTTCAACGGCTACGTTACACCTAGGATTGGATGGCCCAAGGTTCCAAAGGATGGCTAAACTCACTAACCACGAAAGACCTAAGAAGGTATCGGTACCTAAATAAAATTAATTTTTGATTTCAGGTCAATATGGCTATTTAGTACGTAGACAGTGGAGGCTCAAGGCATATTGTAACACCCCTAAATTTTGAGATATTTAAAACTTATAAAATAAAGGCAAATCAATTATTAATTCCCAAACAGAGTATAAACTAAGCATAGTAGTCGGGGTGCTATGCCACATATGAGCTAGAGAACCCAAATGCACAGGCTAAACTAACTAACAAGGCATAATCCATAGTTAATACCAAAATACAATTCAAGGCACGCAGGTCATCTTATTAAAGCTAGAACTACCTAATCTAAGCCCACGAATCCAACTAGCGCGCTCTAAAGCTACTCAACTGCCCCTGAAAACATTCGGTGTAACAACCGTCAGCGAATAATGCTGGTAACCCACTCCAACGCGTTAAGTACAATATAGGTAGATATAAGAAACTCATTTTGAAACTGGAATACATATACACTTACGAGACTCTAGTTTAAATCCAAGATCAAGACTCAAGACATATTAACATACTCAACATTATAGAATAATCATACGAACTAACAGACATCCTAAGCATGCAATACAAGGCATGACAGGCAGATAAGCATACAAATAACAAGTAGAAGCAATGAAGACATTCAATACAGTCAATTAGCAAGTAGTCATCAAGCACACAATTCATCCTTCAACCTTATACCAAGTTCCAACCTTGTAGCTCCCCTCCGTCCTTATATCAGTTCCAACCTATACCTCCAGGCCACCCATATATCACCACCCCTTATGCCTCCGGGCAACTACATGCCCCCACTGACAAACCACCTATCAATCACCTATCAACCACCAACATATCAAGATGGTGCCGCAGTGCCATTCAATGATCCGCACCTCTAGTGCCAATACTAAGGGGTTAGCGCATATAGCTCTAACATTACACCGCATCACTTATAAACTGACCCATGCTCAACGACAAGCTAGTCGAAGGTGGGTGTGTGCCTTTAGCACAGTCACCGCTATAGCCTGTACCTTTAGTACAATGACCGGACACAAGAGGTGCCAACCGCCAACAATTCATTTCCACCAATCACAATCTCATCATCATCATCATTAATCACACTGGCCATTGCGCAATGACCATAATACTCAACATCATTCAATCAATCAACACATAATCAATCAATAACAATCAAGACTAAACAACAACGACACACATTACACATAAATTCCTAGAACGATCCTAAAACGCTAAACGAGACTCATACACGACAAACGGGGTACAACGGGACAAAATGAGACATGGGGAAATAAAAAACTGGGGAAAACATTTCGAACCTCGACCGGTTTCCAGCGGGTAGGTGTCGGGTGGAGGACAACCCGCCGGCGGCCACTTGCTATTCCAGCGGGTGGCTGACGGGTAGACCACCGCCCACCGGCTGCCGGCTGGAACAGTGATACGGCCAGCGGGTAGGTGGCGGGTGGTCAGTCCCCCTACCTACCCCCCACTGATACACAAGCAACTTTCGGTCCCGGGATCTCTCGTGGAACCCGAAACCATGTCCAAACACATTCAAACACATAATGACAACACCACGTATTCAATTAACGGAATTAAACCAAGAATCACACCAAATATGTTCTAACATGATTCCTAAACATACCAAGACCCAACATAAATCATATAACGGTCCAGGAGCATCCGAAACCACAAGAACATCAAGAAATCTATATGCAAAGTCCTAAATACAAGTCCTAGGCTAGACTCAACACCCGATCATGCGTAATCCCACCCAAATATGCTAAGAACGTCATAATACGAAATTCACGATATAAACCCTAGGGCTCTAGATATAATCAAAATACAAGATCGTTCATATAATCAATCATAATATCAAGAATATCAAGATTACCACATAAGCACAATATAAACCCTAGGCAAAGCTCTATCAAGACTCAAACACAGAATCATATATCAAAGGAGCCAATGAATAAGATATAGCAAGGAAAATAGGTTTTGTCGAGACATGGGTTACCTCTTAGCCCTAACCAATATCCCTGGCTACTAAGGTTCTTCTCTAAGATTCTTCCTCCAATTGATCTTCCTAGGCTAGCTGGTGGGGGATTTCCTCGGCTGGGGTTCCTGCAAGTGATTTCGTGTGAGGGAAGGGAGAGGAAGGGTTCTATCTGATTCCTAATCCCCTATTTATATATTTAAGGGAAACCTATTCAAGGTCTGAGTAATAAGGCCCGCTTTCCTATTCCCTATGGGTTTAAGGATCCTGGTTCAGGTAAGGGTTCACGATTCATCGTGGACTACTTAGGTTAATTGAGGGAATTATAATTGGATTAAATCCCCTTTTAATTATTTTAGTTAGCGGAATTAATTTAATAATTAATTTGGATTTGAAGGTCGTAACATGGGGTGTTACACCGTCCCACCCTAACAGAAAGCTTCGTGCCCGAAGCTTTGACGTGATGGGGTTGAACATCCTCCCTTGGCCTAAGGTTCAGTCTAAGTTACCTTGTGCGAATAGTTCGGGGTAGAGTTCCCTCATGGCGCTTTCGAGCTCCCATGTTGCTTCCTCGGTCTCGTGATTGGACCAGAGGACTTTAACCATCTTTATGGTTTTTCGGCGGGTTTCTCTTGTCTTCGTGTCCAGGATTTTTACTGGCTTTTCCTCGTAGGATAGGGCGTCATCCAAGCTCACGACTTCGGGTTGCAATATGTGGGTTGCATCGTGTATATATTTCTTTAGCTATGACACATGGAATACGTTGTGCACTCGCTCTAGTTTGGCTGGTAATGCGAGGCGGTAAGCTTGGTTCCCGACTTTTTCCAGGATTTCGTAGGGACCAATGAATCTAGGACTTAGCTTTCCTTTCTTTCAGAATCTCATCACCCCTCGAGTTAGCGAGATCTTTAGCCAGACTTTCTCTCCTGCAGAGAATTCGGCTTGCTTCCTCCCTAAATCGGCGTAGGACTTTTGTCGATCCTGTGCAGCCTTCATTCTCTCTTGTATGTGCTTGACTTTCGTTATGGTGTCTTGTAGATACTGGGGTCCCAGGGTCACTGGATTGACCATGTCTTCCCAACATACGGGGGTCCTACATTTCTGGCCGTATAGTGCTTCTAGGGTGCAATACGGATGCTCGCGTGATAACTATTATTGTAGGAGAACTCGATCAGATCTAGATGTTCCTCCCATGTTCCTTAGAAGTCTAGCATGCAGGCTCTCAACATATCTTCGAGGGTTTGGATCGTCCTCTCAATCTGTCCGTCGGTGGTGGGGTGGAAGGCGGTGCTCAATTTTAGTCTCGTCCCCATGGCCGATTGTAAGGCCTTCCAGAATTGCGAGAGAAACCTGGGATCCCTATCAGAAATAATGTTTCGTAGAACCCCGTGATATTTGACTACCTGACTTATGTAGGCTTTGGCTAGCTGTGTCATTGTCCAAGTTTTTTTCATGGTAATAAACCGCACTGTTTTGGTTAGCCGATCCACTATTACCTAGATTTTGTCTTTTCCCGTTGGTGTCGTGGGCAAACCTCCTACGAAGTCCATTGAGATAGAATCCCACTTCCCTTGGGGTATCTCGAGGGGCTGTACGAGTCCCTTGGGTTTGCATCGTTCGGCTTTCACCTTTTGGCAGTTCAGGCATTTGCTCACAAAGTCTGCTACTTCCTTCTTCATGTTGGGCCACCAAAATAACTTCTTCACATCCTGGTATAGTTTATCGCCTCTGGGGTGCACTGAGTAAGGTGTACCGTGCCCCTCTTCTAGGATTTGTCTCTTTAGGTGGGGGTGAATTGTGGGTTTGCACCATCTTTCCTTGTAGCGGAGGCTGCCGTCATCATGTAGTTTGAATGGCCCATCCTTTTCTTTGGCCAGGCTGAGCTGAATCTTCCCCAGCTCAGGATCTTGTTGTTGTCTGGCTTTGATTTCTTCGAACAGTGTGGGTATGATCCTGAGGTTAAATAGTTGGATTTCCGAATCTGCTTATCCTTGCTCCACTATTTCCAGATTTAGCTTATGGAATTCTTTGCATAGCTCGTCTGACAGTACCCACGTGGTGTTGAGGGAGTGGCTCGTCTTTTGACTTAGTGCGTCCGCCACAACGTTAGCCCTTCCTTCGTGGTATTGAATATCCAAGTCGTAGTCTTTTATGAGTTCACCACCGTCGCTGTCGCATATTCAGATCTTTTTGAGTGAAGATGTATTTCAGGCTTTTATGGTCTGTGTAGATCTTGCATTGTGCCCCATATAGATAATGCCTCCAGATTTTTAGGGCGAACACGATGGCGGCTAGCTCTAGATCATGTGTGGGATAGTTTTCCTCGTGAGTCTTGAGTTTCCTGGGCGCGTATGCTATTACCTTGCATTTTTGCATTAGCACGCATCCTAGTCCCTTTTTAGAAGCGTCACTGAAAACCTCGAATCCTTCTATTCCTGAGGGTAGCGCTAATACTGGGGCTGTGGTCAGTCTCTCTTTCAGTTCCTGGAAAGCCGAGGCACAATTGGCATCCCATCGAAAGGGGATTTCCTTCTTCATGAGTCTCGTCAGGGGTTGGGCTATTTTGGTGAAATCGGGTACAAATCTTCGGTAGTAACCGGCTAACCCAAGGAAGCTCCTAATATCCAGAACTGCCTTTGGTGTAGGCCATTCCTTGACTGCGCGGATCTTGGTCGGGTTTACTCTGATCCCCTCCTTGGTTATCACGTGGCCTAGGAATGCCACGCCGTGTTTCCAGAATTCGCATTTGGAGAGTTTGGCATATAACTGATTTTCCCTCAGGGTTTGTAAGGTGGTGCGGAGGTGCTTCTCGTGTTCCTCCTTATCATGTGAGTAGACCAGGATGTCATCGATGAATACAATCACAAAGTCATCAAGGTAGGGCCGAAATACACGGTTTATGAGATCCATTTATACTGCGGGCGCATTAGTTAGCCCGAATGGCATTACTTTGAACCCATAGTGGCCGTAGCCTTTTATTTGATGGTATCCTGATCTCAAATCAATTTTCAAGAACACCCCTGCTCCCTTGAGTTGGTCGAACAAGTCGTCTATCCGAGGGAGGGGATATTTGTTCTTTATGGAGACCTGATTTAATTCCTTGTAATCAATGCATAATCGCATGCTTCCTTATTTCTTTTTGACAAATAGTACCGGTGCTCGCCATGGTGAGGTGCTGGGGCGTATGTACCCTTTATCTAACAAGTCTTGTAGTTGTGCTTTTAGTTCTTGCATTTCTTTTGGTGCCAGCCTATAGGGTGGCTTTGAGATAGGGGCAGCGCCTGACACCAAGTCCACGATGAATTCCACTTCCCTGGGCGGAGGTACCCCGGGGATTTCATTTGGGAAAACGTCCGCGAATTCATCCACTACCGGAATTATCTGCGGTTCGTTATTTTCGGCATCAAAATCCTCAATTGAGAATAGAAAGGCTTCGTACCCTCTTGTTAAGTACTTCTTCATTTTCATCATGTTTACTAGTTTGCTTTCTGGATTCTTGGCGGATCCACGGTACGACACCGGTTTCCCGTTTGGTCCCCTCAAGACCACCTTTTGTTCGCCGCATAGGATCTGTGCCTTGAATTTCCCCAGCTAGTCCATTCCCAAGATTACCTGTATTCCGTCCAATTTGAACTGTATTAGATTGCTAGGGAATTCTATTCCACCGATGTTGATCATTATGTCCTTGTACATACGATCACACTTCAATACTTCGCCTGACGCCACTTTGACCCTTACTTGTACCCCTGTGCTTGTGGTAAACTGAGTATTGCGGTGAATTCGGTTGTTATGAATGAATTGGTGGCCCCTGAATGAATTAGTACGATGGCAGGAATGGTGTGCACGAGGAAGGTTTCAGTGAATACGTCGCTGTCTCCGACTCGGGCTTTGCTCATGGAAAGGATCCTCTCCTGGGTGATTCTCGCCCCTTTCCCTGGGACCTGCGCCATTGTCTTCTCCTGACCTTGGGGCGGGGTGGCCCTGGCAACCTTTAATTTCTGCGGAGGGGTTGCGTGGCTTCCCTCGACTTTTCTTTTGTGTCCCCCGTGAGTTGCGTGGTACCTGCTGGAGCTTGGTTGCCTTAGCGTTGGCTTCCTCGAGTGTCTTTGGTTTGTTCGCGGTTAAGGCCTCTCGGCTCTCGAGGTTGAGCCCGGCAACGAACCTTTCCACTCTAAAGGCTTCTGTAGGGACCAACTCGTTGACGAAGCGGGTCAGCTCTAGGAACTTCTTATGGTATTTCTCTACTGTGGTGTTTCCCTGTCTCAGGTGCAGGAATTCTTCGCTCTGGGTCGTACGGATACGTTGGGGATAGAAACGTTCTCTCAGTTTGGTTTGCAAGGCCGGCTAGCTCATGCCTGGTTCTGTCTGTGCCCACCACACGTCGGCCTCATGCCGAAGGTAGAATGAGGCTATCTTGGCTTGTCTTTCCCCTGGGCAATCCGTCCTTTCGAAGATCTTATTGAAAGTCCGAATCCATTCCTCGAGTGTCTCAGGGTTCTCTTCGTTGGCGAACGAAGGGGGGTTGTATTCCCTGATTCGGCGTACTAAGTCGTTGTCTTCACCTATTGGGGATGGATCATTATTGGTTTCTAAGACGTGGTTCAGTGTTTGAACGATCTGGGTTAATCGTTGCAGGTTCTGAGTCAGGAGGTCGTGCGTGTGGGGTTCTGGTTGTTCTCCTGAAGGTGATATCCCGGTTGTTAATACCGGGCGTGGGCGTGGGCGTGAGTTAGGGGTTTGCGTCCTTGTCTGCAAGAATTTCCTATGCTAAGCACAGAGTATATATTTATAGATACAGGTCAAGGAGAGTTAAGCATAAGATGGTAAATAAACTCACTGCCTCACTGCGCGTCCTAAGTTTCCAACATCTTATGTACCTAAGCACCTAGAGTCCGAACTTAATGTCCTAAAGTTTCGTCTTAGGGGTCTTATCCTAGGGTCGAACTTAGGCTCTGATACCAACTGCAAATCTATTATTAATTCCCAAACAGAGCATAAACTAAGCATAGTAGTCGGGGTGCTATGCCACATCTGAGCTAGAGCACCCAGATGCACATGCTAAACTAACTAACAAGGCATAATTCGTAGTTAATACCAAAATATAATTCAAGGCACGCAGGCCATCTTATTAAAGCTCGAACTACCTAATCTAAGCTCACGAATCCAACTAGCTCGCTCCGAAGCTACTCAACTGCCCCTGAAAACATTCAGTGTCTAACAACCGTCAGCGAATAATGCTGGTAACCCACTCCAACGCGTTAAGTACAATATAGGTAGATATAAGAAACTCATTTTGAAACTGGAATACATATATACTTACGAGACTCTAGTTTAAATCCAAGATCAAGACTCAAGACATATTAACAGACTTAACATTATAGAATAATCATACGAACTAACAGACATCCTACGCATGCAATACAAGGCATGACAGGCAGATAAGCATACAAATAACAAGTAGAAGCAATGAAGACTTTCAATAAAGTCAATTAGCAAGTAGTCATCAAGCACACAATTCATCCTCCAACCTTACACTAAGTTCCAACCTTGTAGCTCCCCTCCGTCCTTATATCAGTTCCAACCTATACCTTCAGGCCACCCTTATATCACCACCCCTTATGCCTCCGGGTAACTACATGCCCCCACCGACAAACCACCTATCAACCACCAACATATCAAGATGGTTCCGCAGTGCCATTCTTTGATCCGCACCTCCAGTGCCAATATCAATGGGTTAGCGCATATAGCTCTAACATGACACCGCAGCACTTATAACCTAACCCATGCTCAATGGCAAGCTAGTCGAAGGTGGGTGTGTGACTTTAGCACAGTCACCGCTATGGCCTGTACCTTTAGTACAATGACCGGGCACAAGTGGTGCCAACCGCCAACAATTCATTTCCACCAATCACAATCTCATCATCATCATCATCATCATTAATCAAACTGGCCATTGCGCAATGACCGCGATACTCAACATCATTCAATCAATCAACACATAATCAATCAATAACAACCAAGACATAACAACAACAACACGTATTAAACATAAATTCCTAGAACGATACCTAAAACGCCATACGAGACTAATACACGACAAACGGGGTACAACGGGACACGGGGAAACAAGAAACGGGTGAAAACATCACGAACCTCGACTGGTTTCCAGCGGGTAGGTGGTGGGCTGAGGACCACCCGCCAGCCACTCGCTATTCCAGCGGGTGGCCGACGGGCAGACCACCGCCCACCGGCTGCCCGCTGGAACAGTGACACGGGCAGCGGGTAGGTGGCGGGTGGTCAGTCTCCCCACCTACCCCCCACTGATACACATGCAACTTTCGGTCCCGGGATCTCTCGTGGAACCCGAAACCATGTCCAAACACATTCAAACACATAATGGCAACACCACGTATTCAATTAACGGAATTAAACCAAGAATTACACCAAATATGTTCTAACATGATTCCTTAACATGCCAAGACCCAACATAAATCATATAATGGTCCAGGAGCATCCGAAACCACAAGAACATCAAGAAATCTATATGCAAAGTCCTAAATACAAGTCCTAGGCTAGACTTAACACCCGATCATGCGTAATCCCACCCAAATATGCCAAGAACGTCATAATACGAAATTCACGATATAAACCCTATGGCTCTAGACATAATCAAAATACAAAACCGTTCATATAATCAATCATAATATCAAGAATATCAAGATTACCACATAAGCACAATATAAACCCTAGGCTAAGCTCTATCATGACTCAAACACAGAATCATATATCAAAGGAGCCAATGAATAAGATATAGCAAGGAAAATAGGTTTTGTCGAGACATGGGTTACCTCTTAGCCCTAACCAATATCCCTGGCTACTAAGGTTCTTCTCTAAGATTCTTCCTCCAATTGATCTTCCTAGGCTAGCTGGTGGGGGATTTCCTCGGCTGGGGTTCCTGCGAGTGATTTCGTGTGAGGGAAGGGAGAGGAAGGGTTCTATCTGATTCCTAATCCCCTATTTATATATTTAAGGGAAACTTATTCAAGGTCTGAGTAATAAGGCCCGCTTTCCTATTCCCTATGGGTTTAAGGTTCCTGGTTCAGGTAAGGGTTCACGATTCATTGTAGACCACTCAGTTTATTTGAGGGAATTATAATTGGATTAAATCCCCTTTTAATTATTTTAGTTAGCGGAATTAATTTAATAATTGATTCGGATTTGAAGGTCGTAACACGGGGTGTTACACATATGATAGGTGAAATGTCAAGTCTGAGTAGTTTACGAACATTCAATGGTCCCAAAGTAATTTCTGGTGGTGAGAAGATTGAACAAACCAAAGGGATTGGTGATATCACAATGAACAGATTGACAATTAAAGATGTTTCATTTGCTGAAGGGTTGCAGTTCAACCTTCTAAGTACAATTCAGTTCAGTGATAATGGATATAAGGTGTAATTCTCCAAAGATAAGTGTTGCATAGTCAGTGAGGAGATTGGAGAAATTTTTCTTTCAGTAAGGAGGAAAAAGAACATGTGTAGTAGATTGGGATTCAGTCAGACCGAATGTATGTCTGGTTGCGAAATGTAATTCTAACCTTAGTTGGGAATGATATAACAAGCTAAACCATCTGTGCGTGTGGTGGATACATTCCCGGAGCCGGCTAGTAGGGGTAGGGTGGAGCGTAGAACCTCTGGGGGCTCTGCCAGAACTGGAATGCAGGATCGAACGCTCCTGGCGGGTATACCAGATACTAGAATGGCATCTGTCTGGCCATTGCTGGGAAAGTCGGTCTTTGCTGAACTAAGTTCACAGGGTCGGGGGTCGGGCCTCTCCCCGACGTGCTATTGTGGTCTACTCGAGAGTGAAGTTGCGAGCGGGGGTCAGAGGAACTCTCCTTTGCCTCCTGGTCATTGTGGAAGTCCATGAACGGATACATGTTGCTTATGGTCGGTAATCGTCGTGCTATGCAGCTCTTTGTACCTGTCCACACAGACGGCGCCAAAATGATACGGTTAATTCCCTAGCGTATGGGTAGTGTATACTGTATGGAGTATAAAGTATTGGAGCTCAGGGTCCTCTGGCAGTGGGTCGGGAGGCTCTAGTCCAATGAAGTGCTAAAAGTTCCTCTCAACAATAATAAATGTGGTATTTATAGGGGAAGGAGGGGACGTATCCCGGGCCTCCAGCATGGACAGCACGTGACGGGCATGCACCGGCTTTGGTCGAGGTTGTGGGACTTTGCAACACGCGGCGCTATTTCTCTTGGGTCATCAGGGCGAGGCTTGGAGGACACGCAGGTCGGGGTCGAGCTCGTGAGGTCGGGTTGCATAGGAAGACCGGTTAACTCTAGTGGGTGGATCTCTGGCATAATCAGCCTGGGGGAACCGTGCAGGCGGTCGAGCCGATTAGTCTCGGTCCATAGCGATCTGGGGTTCAGCCAACGACTGGTCCCGACAGTATGTCGACCTATACGATGGGTATATCCCTATCAGCTTTGTTTGTCCTCCTTCTGTCTAGACTTACTTATGTAAGTACCGCGGGTCATGGAAGTTATTTCATGATTGAGAATTGTTCTTATGGAGTAATGCCTTTGACTAGAGTGGAATTGTTTACTATATGAAAGAGATGGTTGTATTATGAGAAATATGTTCATAACTTAAGTTGTTGTTTCATTTCAATGATTTCTTATGTATGTGGCACTTCGATTTTACTTAACTAGTGTTTTAATATCTAAAAATGATTTACTCTTTTCCTATATCTATATTCCAAAAACTCATAGTATTCCTTTCAAAAATATCTTCTAAAAGTATATTTATTTCCAAACTAAAAATGCAAATATTTTACGGGGCAGAGTGAGCCTTGCTTAGCATTTATATGCTAACTTTGTGCTTTCTATATGTTTTGAACTTACCATTTTCAGGTCTAGAGCTTTGATTTCTTCGAGAGCGTGCCATAGTTGTGATAGCCTTTATGTTTTCCTCATTGTAGATTTGACTCTTTTCTATTGTAGTTCGATGTTGTGACTGGGATTGTTGATGAATCTGTAGACACAGAAAATTTGAACCCGATAAATGGATGACAAAATTGTTGTTGGACCAACGTTGAGATTGATTATTGGACCAATTTAATTAATTGGGCCATAATAATTAAATTAATTTAATGAGCCCAATTAAAATTTGATTTGGGCTATTGAATTAATTAATTAATTGGCACAAGCCCATTTCATATTTGAATTTGAATTATAAATTATAATTATAATTTAAATATAATATTAATTTTTATTATATTTGAATTAGATAATTATAATTTAATTTGAATTTGAATTAGATTATACAATAATGAACCTAGACTTGATTTTGGGCAAGGTTCATTTTCTAGAATAATTAATTAATTAATTAATTAATTAAAGGGGGAGTTTGTTGAGGAATGTTGGTTAGGTTTCTAGTATAAATAGAGCCTTCGTTTTCATTCCAAAACACACTTGAAAGCTTGAAGAACTTAAAAGCTTGAAGAACTTGAAGGCTTGAGAGCTTGAAGGCATTGAGCAACTTAAAGACTTGAGGAATTGAGAGCATTTAAAGAGCTTGAAGGCATTGAAGAACACTTGAAGATTTGAAGGCTTTTTTGTTGATTTTGCAGGCAATTTGAATCCATTGCAGGTACTTTGGAGCTTTGCAGAATTGATTGTCTCGAAGATCTTAAAGTCTTTTGAAGGCATTTGAGGACCTTAAGGCAGCTTGAATCCATTGCATGTGTTTTGAAACTTTGCAGGGTTGATTACTTCTAAATTCTTGACGCTCGTTGTTGGAAGTCACGCCAATTGAATCCCGGAAGCTACGCCACTTAAATCCAGGAGGCACGCGCCACTTAAATCCCGGAGGCTATGCTATTTGAATTCCGGATGCACTTCCATAGATAATGTTAGTGAAGAATCAGAGGACTAGACAGAGATTTTGTACCTGCGTATTGAATTATACATACACTGTACAAGGAATTTTGTGGAATATATACAAAGTTTACTTTTTTGTGTTTACAGATTTTGGCACGCCCAGTCACGGAGTGCTGCACATGACAAAGGAAATTGTTGCTGACTAGAACCCTACAAGTGAGGGAGCTCCAAGCAACATGAGTCCTGCGAGCCCTATTCCCTCGAATAAAACTCCAAGCAGTGGAAGTTCATCACAGTCATCACTTCTGCGGAGAACCTCACCGGAATGAAATCACATATACACAATCATGCCCGCTATGACAAAGAACGCGGCTTCGGTGGAGGAACAACTCACAAACATCTCTAAATCTCTCGAGGGGATAGTTGCACTCATGCATAACCAAGAAAGGCGGATCAATGAGCTCAGCGAAAAGGTTGAAAGCGGAAGAAACGGCGAAACAAGTCGAGCTTCCGGGAAGCAGCGTCAAACCCAAGGAGATGAGATTGATGTCGAGTTACCGCGCCATCAAAGTAGGCCAGGAATGGAAGAGACAATCTCTCGTCCACCACCCGCTGAGAAGAGTATTCCAATTTCTGAGGGCATGATACCCGTCGAGCAGTTGAACGACTACATCATGGGAGCAATTAAAGGGAAGCTCGAGGGAAGACAATCTTCATATACTTACACTAAGCCATATACTCAGAGAATTGAAGAAATGAAAATGCCGCCGGGCTATCAACCTCCCAAGTTCCAGCAGTTTGATGGAAAAGGCAACCCGAGGCAGCACATCGGCCACTTCATTGAAACCTGTAATGATGCAGGAACATACGGAGACCTCCTCGTCAAGCAGTTCGTCTGCTCTCTGAAGGGCACTGCCTTTGATTGGTACACCGACCTGGAGCATGGTTGCATTGATAGCTGGAATGATATGGAGCGCGAGTTCTTGACCCGCTTCTACAGCACAAGGAGGACTGTTAGCTTCTTGGAACTCACCACTAACTACCAATGGAAGGGCGAGCGTGCGGGCGCTTACATCGAGAGATGGAGGGAGTTGTGCCTTAACTGTAAAGAGAAGATATCACAAAGCTCTGCAATTGAAATGTGCATCCAAGGGATGCACTTCGAGCTCTCTTATATCTTGCAGGGAATCAAGCCTAGAACATTTGAAGAACTATCCAGTCGTGCTCAGGACATGGAGTTGAGTATTAAAGCCAATGGAGGGCTCGGCATATCAAGTATCCCTAGCTCATCCAAGGCACCTGTAAAACAAGAATTCAAGAAAAGGGGCAAGCCCTTCCCGAGACCAGAAAAGAAGGAGGCCATGAACGTAAAAACAGCACCAATGCGGGTTTTCGCCAAAGTGACTGAAAATCCCAGGCTAAGGTCATTTTCTCTCCCATCTCGGGGTACTAGAATCATTGAAGAGATGCCGCAAAAACAATATCCGTTCTTGGATTCTGATGTGTCACCCATGTTTGATGAATTGTTAAAGCTCAAGTTGATTGAATTACCGGAGATGAAGCGTCCCGAAGAAGCTTCTAAGGTGGACGACCCTAATTATTGCAAGTATCATCGTCTCCTCGGACACCCGATTGAAAAATGCTTCGTCTTTAAAGATAAGATGATGGGACTTACTCGTGATGGAAAGATTGAGCTGGCTGATGCAACTGCCAGCACCAACCAAATTTCATGCGGAAGGTTCGCTCCGTTAGTTGTGGAGAGTGATGAAGAAGATGGGGCAAGCAATACAAACGCCCGCTTCCATTCATTGTGAAACATGTTACTAGGCAACAACCAGAGTTACCACAGATCAATCCGGTATGCGAGAAGGATTGGGTAATTGTTACCCGCAAAAAACAAAGGAACAATGCTGGACATGTTAGATCTTTGAAGAGAATAACGAAGCAATGGGTTGAGAGAAAGCTAGCAAGGAACCTCGCCTATGACACAAAGATGAGAGGACGTCCTGGCACGTCTCGAACACCAGTTGCCCTGCCTCAATACATGCCGAAGGTGCTTCCTCCGCATGGGAAAATATTCCTGGAACTCGCTTGAATATTAAAGAGACATGTTGAAGAGGGGGAATGTTCATTTCCCGTGATTGAAGGAGGTGACGAGGTTCAAGTCCATAAAGCCGCGTCTTATACCGCGTAGATAACTTTTAAAGATGAGGATCTATTTCTTGGTGGTACACCACATAATCGTCCGTTGTTTATTGAAGGTTATGCCCACGAGCAAAAGATTAAGAGGATTTTGATTGATCAAGGGTCGGCTGTGAACATTTTGTCACTCCGGGCTATGAAGGAACTTGACATTTCCACTGATGAGCTCTCTCAAAGCCGCTTAATGATCCAAGGATTTAATCAAGGCGGACAAAGAGCACTGGGTACCATCAGACTCGACCTCAGGATCGGAACACTAAACTCAAGTACACTATGTTATGTGATAGATGCAAGGACATCTTACAACTTGCTGCTGGGCCGGCCTTGGATACATGAGAATGGAGTAGTTCCCTCATCCTGGCACCAATGCCTCATGTTTGAAAAAGGCGGGGTGATAGAAAAGGTAGTCGCTGATGAAACTCCCTTCATTGAAGCAAAATCATACTTTGCATATGCAAAGTTTTACTTGAAGAAACAAGTTGTAGAGGAGGTTGAGCAAAGCAATGTTGACACACCTCTTGATCCAAAGTGGAAAGGCAAGCAGGTTGTAGACCAAGCTCATTGCGACAGGGAACTTGTTTTCCCACTCGCAAGGATTGAAACATTAAAAGCAGCTCCAGTTAAACCGTTTAAAGATGAAGCTCAAGTTGGGACTGGTCAAAAAGTGCCCTCTAAGCGCACTGGCGGCTTCGACCCTAATGCTTATAAACTTCTATTCAAAGCTGGATATAATCCCAAAGAGCTAGAGAAGCTAGGGAAACTCATCCCATAAGCTGGTGGTAAAGGAAAGTCAAACCAGCAGGAACCGCATGCGCGCAAAGGATTGGGTTATGTTCCCCCTAAGCCAGTGCGAATATTCATAAACTGAGGAGGAAAGTGACCAGAAGCAGTCTGTTTTTGATAGAATCGGAGACATAGAATCACGACAATCAGTCTTCCGTAGGCTTGGGCCGAATCCCAAAACTGCTAAGAGAAAATCAGTACACGACAGAATTGGGCCCGCTCAGAGTTCGAAGGAGCAGACCAACCCTCCTACTGAAATGGAACCCTCAAAAAGGCTCAGGAGTGTCGTTCCGTCTCGCATGAGAAGAGAAGTTAATATCCATGTCTCGTGTGGTGAAGTTTTGAAGGTCCAACCTAGAACCATTGTACACACCCAAGTGCAAGGAAGAAGTCAAGAAAACATTGATTCAAGTTGTGAGGCAACACCAAGTCAAGATGAGATGGCATCGTCATTTCATATAACATTATACGATGAGATTCCAACCGAGGGTGAAGATGCAGAGGATGCGCCTCAAGAGCTAGAAGAAGGGGTACAAGCCGCATTTGACGAACTAAAAGAGGTGGATCTAGGAACTCCTGAAAGTCCTCGACCTATCTTTATTAGTTCACTCCTTTTCAACGAAGATGAAGAAACATATGTCACACTTTTGAAAGAATATATTGATGTATTTGCATGGACATACAAGGAGATGCCAGGGTTGGACCCAAAGGTAGCCGTGCACCGCTTGGCAATTAAAAAGGGGTGTCGCCCTATTAAGCAAGCTCAACGGCGCTTTCGCCCCGAGCTCATTCCCTTAATCGAAGCAAAAGTCAACAAGCTTATAGAGGCTGGTTTCATTCGCGAAGTTAAATACCCAACTTGGATATCCAGCATTGTTCTTGTGCGCAAGAAGAATTGCCAGATCCGTGTGTGCGTAGACTTCCGAGATCTTAACGTTGCATGCCCAAAAGATGACTTCCCGCTCCCTATCACAGAGTTAATGATAGATGCCGTAACTGGACACAAGATCATGTCATTCATGGATAGCTCATCCGGTTACAATCAAATCCGCATGGCGCCAGAAGATGAGGAGTTTACAGCGTTTCGTACGCCAAAAGGTATCTATTGCTACAAAGTGATGCCCTTTGGTTTGAAAAATGCAGGTGCTACATACCAAAGGGCCATGCAGACTATATTTGACGACATGCTGCATAAAATGGTGGAGTGTTACGTAGACGCCCTGGTTGTGAAGTCGAAACTTCGCACAGATCACATGATGCATCTAAGACAAGTCTTTGACCGCTTGCGGAAGTTTCAACTCAAAATGAACCCCCTGAAGTGTGCTTATGGGGTTGCTGCTGGAAAATTCCTCGGGTTTACTGTTCGACATAGGGGCATTGAGATCGAACAAGCAAAAAGATCGACGCTATAATGAAGATGCCTGAACCAAGGAACCTTCATGAGCTTAAAAGCTTGCAAGGGAAGTTGGCTTATATAAGAAGATTCATATCAAACCTAGCAGGAAGATGTCAGCCCTTTAGCCGGTTAATGAAGAAGGGTGTCCCGTTTGTATGGGATGAGGCCTGCAAGAGTGCATTCCAAAGCTTCAAGTCCTATTTAATGAAGCCGCATGTGCTGACTGCTACAATTCCAGGACGCTCGTTGATTCTTTACATCTCCGCCCAAGAGAGCTCTACGGGGGCTTTACTTGCACAAGAAAATGATAATGGGAAAGAAAATTCCCTTTATTATTTAAGTAGAATGATGACGTCAAATGAGCTCAAATATCTGCCAATTAAGAAGTTGTGTCTAGCCCTTGCATTCGCAATCAGGAAGCTCAAGCACTATTTTGAAGCGCATACAATTCGACTAGTTTCCAGGGCAAACCCAGTAAAGTATGTCATGGCAAAGGTTGTTTTTTCCGATAGACTTGCAAGGTGGTACTTATTATTTCAACAGTTTGAGATCACTTATGTACCGCAGAAGTCCCTCAAGGGGCAAGCCCTAGCGGATTTCCTAGCTGATCACCCAATTCCTGCCGAATGGGAGCTGTCCAATGACCTACCTAATGAGGATGTGCTTGTGGTTGAAGTTTTACCTCAATGGAAGATGTACTTTGATAGAGTGGCACACAAAGAGGGGGCAGGTGCTGGAGTTGTCTTTGTTACGCCTGAAGGGGAAGTGTTTCCTTATTCATTTACCTTGACGGAACGCTGCTCGAACAATGTTGCCGAGTATCAAGCACTCATTTTGGGACTTGAAATCGCAGCTGATATGAAGCAACTAAGGGTTAACATATATGGGGACTCCAAATTGATTATCAACCAAGTACTTGGGGTTTAGGAAGTAAAAAAAACCAGAGTTGATCCCATACAACAGTTATGCAAAGACGCTCCTACATTGGCTAGGAGATCCTACGATGGAGCACATTCCATGGAAACATAATAAGCAAGCCGATGCCTTAGCTGCTTTGGCTTCAACTATATCACATCCTATAGATGAGGCTCGGTTGCACGTGTGCCAAAAATGGGTGGTCCCTCCAATCTTCGAAGACGATGGCTCTCTTGACGACATTGTTGAACTCCCGACTGCTTCTGTGTATGAGGTAGATAAAGAGGATTGGAGGCAATCATTGATTGAATACCTTGTTGATGGGAAGTCACCTCAAGACCCTCGTAGGAGGGTAGATGTAAGACGTCGAGCTCCTCGCTTCATATATTTCAAGGATGCACTATATCGGCGCTCGTTTGATGGTGTTTTCTTCGATGTTTAGGTGAAGAGGAGGCTTTACAAGCGATGGAGGAGGCTCACTCTAGAGTGTGCGGTGCTCATCAGTCTGGTCCTAAGTTACATTTTCACATCAAAAGGATGGGTTACTACTGGCCTACGATGGTGAAGGATTGCATAGACTATGTACGTAGATGTCAAGCATGTCAATTCCATGCGAACTTTATCCATCAACCTCCTGAACCGCTACATCCGACAGTAGCATCATGGTCATTTGATGCATGGGGGCTCGATGTGGTTGGTCCTATTACACCCAAGTCATCAGCAGGGCATTCGTACATATTAGCAGCCACCGATTATTTCTCAAAGTGGGCTGAAGCAGTGGCTTTAAAGGAAGTGAAGAAGGAAAATGTTGCAGACTTCATCCGAGTTCACATTATCTATCGTTTTGGCATCCCTCGGTATATCCTAACCGACAACGGGAAACCATTAGATAATAAATTGATGGATAAAATCTGCAAACTTTTTGAATTCGAGCAAAGAAATTCATCAGCTTATTATGCAGCTGCAAATGGACTTGCCGTGGCTTTTAACAAAACTCTATGCAATCTACTAAAAAAGGTGGTATCGAAATCAAAACATGATTGGAAAGAGAGGATGGAAGAAGCACTGTGGGCATACAGAACTACATATCGTACACCAACACAAAGCACTCCATACTCACTGGTATATGGGGTTGAAACAGTGTTGCCTCTTGAACGCCAAATACCTTCTTTAAGGTTAGCTATCCAAGAAGGCCTTATAGACGAGGATAATGTAAAGTTGCGGTTGGTAGAGTTAGAAGCTCTCGACGAGAAGAGGTTGCAGGCTCAACAAAGTTTACAATGCTATCAAGCTCGAATTTCTAGAGCTTTCAACAAGAGGGTGAGGATTCGCTCATTTCAGGTTGGTGACAAGGTGTTGGCAGTTCGTAGACCTATCATTATTACAAGGAAAACTGGGCATAAGTTTACTCCAAAATGGGATGGACCTTACGTGGTACAAGAAGCATACTCAGGAGGTGCTTACAAGCTAATTGATGAAGATGGTGTGCGAGTTGGCCCTATTAACGGGAAATTCTTAAAGATCTATAATCCCTAAGCACACGGACTACATGATGAATGATATCCACCAACAATGCAGCACATGGTTAAAATGCTAATGCATCTCGCTTGTCTATGGGTGGGCCCAAGTCATAGACGCTCCTGACCCGCACGAGCTTAAACTGTGTACAGTAAACTCCTGGCCCGCATGAGTTTAAACTGTGGACGGCCCTACCTATTCAAATGGTCCTTTGAACTACGTTTGACTTGATCTCCTTTGCAAGAGTACGTAGGCAGCTTAGAAACACTTCCTCTTCTAAGTTCAGTCATAACTAAAATAAACCCCTTTGTGTCCCCTTTATGTCACGTTTGTTCGAATAATGTAGATGTATTGGAGATGAGTCACCTCTGTTCATGTTGTAATTACGGGTGAGTTCTTTTGTCAGATTTCTATTAAAGTGACTCGTTTGGGTTTAGACTTAGTTGCTTGCTCAAGTTCAATTACTTTCCTCCGAGTATACTTTTTGCACTTGTAATCAAGAAAATTGTTTGCAAGTATTGTTGAAAAAGAGAAGAGAATTCAAGTCGTATTCAAGTCTTGTTTCCAAGTAAAACTCATACAAATTGGCCGAAATACAAAAAGTGTAAACAAATGGAACACCGAAGAACTAAGCAAAAAAAAAAAAAAAAAAATCTAAAGTATTCTAAAGCTCATGAGATCTTCCTTATACGCTTCCAGCTCTCTTTTGATTAAAGTAAGCTTTTCTTCATCTTCATCCGTCAACGTGGGGCAGTCTCGAATACGTTTAACTTCCTCCTCAGCGGTGGTCACGGCCTCTTGCGATGCGTTATGTTGTTCTTGAGCCTTCATCACACGGTCTTGGAGTTCCGGCTTCTTGGCTTCAATCTCCTTCAACTCTTCCTGCGCATCCTTTATCGTTTTCTCCAGGAGGGTTTTTCTATCGACGGCGTCTTTGAGGGTTTTCTGTTGATCAAGAAGAAGCGCTTCGGTTTGAGAATGCTTCTGTTGAGCTTCTATAAGGACACCTTGCGTTAGAACTAGCTTCGCGGCTTGGGTTTCAACGGGCAGTGCATTCGAGAGCTGCGACCGCGCCCGATCGTAATCTTTGGCTCTGTTAAAGAACTCGGCCACTCGTTGCTTCAATGTTGATAGGTCCACCCCGTCCCGTCCCATTTCTTGGAGTTGTCTTTCAACGCTTCCTTGGAAAGAAGAAATTCTTTCAGCTGGAATCTCATTAAGCTTCCTATAAATATTACTCCAAAGTCCTGCAATAAAAGTCGTGTATTGTGATATAAACGACTCCTCGCCGGGAAAGATAGAGGCTTGGGACGGTTCTGGCTGCGCCTCTTGAGGAGTTGTGTTTAAGGGCAGCGTCGATTGGTGAGATTCTACCTCGAGGTCAATGGTATTAGAGCGTTCGCCACTTTGTCCCATTGAAGATTGGTGATTTGATGACTGGACATCGTTGCTAACATGTGGCTCGACAGGATCCTGTAAGAAGTAGTGCATGTACGTTAACAATGACCAAAGTTCAACGATATACGAAATGGAAGAATTTGGGGAGGTATCTTAACCTGGCTCAATGGTCTCCCTCTAGGCCATTTCCAACAGTGATCTTGATCGTCATCACTACCAGAATCCTCGTCTGAGCTTCGCTGCCTTGCTTGCTCCTCCCTGCTCCTTCGAACGGCATGTCCTGAGGCTTTATCCCGAGATGACATGCCCTCTTGTACAGGTGTTTTTTCGTTCCTCGAGGTGGTCAATTAGTCTCTTTGTTCTTGAGTTCTTTCCTCACCAACAGGTACATTTGGGTTTCCGTTAACGGCTATGTCTTTGAAATGATTCTCAAGAAGGTTTGCACTCACATCTATCAACCATGCCTTGTACTCATCTGAAAAATGCTTCTTTGGAACAGCCGGGCTCATGGGAAATGTCGCCCTGGATTGGGAGTTGATATTATCATATTGGCGATGAAGTCGAAATCCTTCGGTGAGTGAAACATAACGGACATCCTTCGCCAACAGGCCGGGGGCATATGCTTGATAGAATCCAAATTGACGACTGAAGCGATGCGGCATATAAGGCTCGGCTTGCATCGAGATCCTTGGCGCAAAACGATGAAGCTAGGGCGCAAACATAGGAAGTATTCAAAGTTTTCCTTACTCCCTCAGCGAGTGTCGTAAAAGGTAAAATCTCTATCATCCTTGCGGGAGTTGCAGAGCCAAGAAACGTCCCCTTTAAATATCTTCTTACGGGCATCCATCTCGTTGTAATACCTTGCACCACTTCTCCAGAATTAGTGACCATCTTTGGGTTTGCTAACGTGAGGCTAGGGCTCTTAAAGTGGGTTTGGTAGTAAGCTGCTAGCCAACCGTACACGTAATGGATTGGAAAAGGATCACCAATTTGACCAGGAGAGTGGGATTCCGAGATTGAGTTCAACCAGAATAGATACTAGCAAGTATTGGAGCCGCAAGACATATCTTATCTCCTCTAGCCATCATGCATGCTATCTTGAAAATCTCTGGGCGAATGGTTCTTGTTGGTGTGCCTGGTAAGACAAACACGCAAAGCCAACAAGATAAGAACGCGGCTAAGTAAGCTTCCTTTTCGAAATGCCGGGAGATGCCTAGTTCAAGAAAGGGCGTTCTGCTCACATCTGACCACCTGACGGGTGTGTTAAGTGTTCCGCTTGGGTTGTGGGTAGACTTTGGCCGGGACTTCCTGTCCTTTTGAGATGGAGGTGGAGGAGCTGGATGTGTTCGCGGTTTTCTGCACCAGAAGTCGATCCATCGCGATGCTTGAACGTAGGGGGTACCACCCTCTTGCTGGTTTAAGAGATAAAAAGCCTCGAACAAGCTTACGCAACACTTGTTTGAGCCCCTTTTTAGGTCCAGGGCACTCGGGATTGTTCGTCATAAATGACGCCGGACAGTGGTAGTCCCCCAAGAACGTGCAAATCCCGAGGCGATATGCTCACCTCACCAGACGAGGTGATCAGGGTGTTGGTTCGCGGGCACCATGCTTCGCAGAAGGCTTTGAAAATGTTGATGTTACGGTCATATGTAAACAATGACGCGTACACAGCATCATATATCTTCCCCTCCTTTAAGGTGTCGTAGGAGAAGTGAAGTATTTCTTCAACCCACTCCCAATATCATTTTAGAAAAGTGAATTCGCCCTCGAAGTCTATGTCTTGGCCCCACTAGACCTCAGCATCAAGTATGCGATGCCCCAGTGTATGGAGGGCGTCTTTGGAGGGTTGGTGCTGCATTCCTGGTAGCAAGGTCCACGCCTTGGATGGTGGACATTCGTACTCGGGTGTCCAGTTGCTCTCGTGATACGACACCGTGAGCTTTGGCGGGTCACGTATTATTATGGGTGGGTTAACCGCCAATGTGACTTGATGATCGCTCTTTCTGCTCGATATCACCATGACCTCTTGCCCGTTATGTCGTTGATCTTGAAAGTACACCATTTTGAACGTGTCAAAGTCGAAAAGTCGTTGCAAAAAAAAAAAAAAAAAAAAAAAAAAAAAAAAAAAAAAAAAACAATAATGATGATATATTATGCACAAATAGCATATACATAACACAAAACTAAATTGGTGAATCATATATATACTACACGTGGATTACATATATACTATGTATATATATATATATATATATATATATATATATATATATATATATATATATATATATATATATATATATATATATATATATATATATATACAACGTTAGTTTATTATTATTACTATTATATTATATTATTATTATTACTATTAAAGTAAAGGAAAAAAAAAAAGCGTGGATAAATCGAAAGAAACACAAAAGAAAAAAAAAACGAAATAGAAAGAAGGATAAAAATAAAGAATGAAAGAAAGAAAAGAAAATAAAAACAAAACAAAAAAAAAAAAAAAAAAAAAAAAACTAAACAGAAAGCAAAACTAAAAAAAAAAAAAAAAAAA
Source organism: Ipomoea nil (assembly GCF_001879475.1). NCBI lineage: Eukaryota > Viridiplantae > Streptophyta > Magnoliopsida > Solanales > Convolvulaceae > Ipomoea > Ipomoea nil. The sequence goes on along the minus strand of NW_017616704.1, from coordinate 1,943,173 downwards.
AAAAAACGCATAAAAAGGGATGAGATAGAAGAAGCTAAAAGAAAAAATACAATGGAAAAAACACAAAAGCAAAGAAGAGTAAAACAACGCAACGGAAAGAGGAAAAACAAAACAACAGGGAAAAAAAGAAACGAAGCAAAAGAAAGAAAGAAAGTTAGAAACTGGTGACATTGAAGGAAAAAAAAAAAAGTGAAAAGGTGGGTGTAGGTGGCTGCTGCAGGCTACGCATGTGCTGTCTAGTCATTCATTTATTTAGTCAGCTCTCTCATCTTTAAAGGCAAGAGCCGAAATAATAAGCAGTCTCCATTCCGTCTTCAGTAGCTTCCTTCATCTCCGTCTTCTCCCAACCCAGCGACTTCGATGAAGAACGAATTCCCAGCGACGCGAGCTTCCCTATAGTAAAATAATAAGTCGCTGAAAGTAGCTAGAGGCTGAGCGGCGGTTTCCAGCGGAGAAATAGAGCAGCAATCTGGCAACCTTCAACAACTCCAACGGTCTCCGACGACTTCAAAAATCCGCGAAGAACTCCGGCGACGCCCAACGGCGCAAGTCTTTCCGTCGGCATGATCCTAGTTGAGCGGCGGTAGAGTCCCTGGTGACTGCATCAGGATTCCATTCCATCGGCGGGTAGCAGTTCGGAAACTTCTAACTATAAAATCACAAAAACAACAAAAAAAAAAAACTCCTTCGGTCTCTGGTAAGCGGTGCAACGCGAGAGCTTTGGCGACTTCTATGAGGAATCTTCTGGACCCCGGCGACGTCAACTTCTAGTAGCGGCGGTCTCAGCCGAAAAGTTCAGCAGCAGCCCGGATGTTCTGGCGACCATCAAATGCGGCATCAACGATCCTGCACCAACAAACAACAGAGAAACAGAGCTCCGCGACGACGAACCTGGACGGCGGGAATCCGGCGAAGGCAACAGCACAACAGCTCCGGTGGTCTCTAGTAAGTGCTGACTTCTGCGAAGAGCCACCGGCAGCAGCATTGACAACGGGCTTCAACGATTTACGATCAGCGGCCTTGACAGTGAAAAGTTCCAGCGGCGGCTTCATAAAAAAAAAAAAAAAAAAAACACACAACAAAACGAAACGTCTGGCAGGCAGCACTCCGACGACCTCTGGACTCCGGCGGTGTTAGTGGTTGCGCGGCGACTTCAAAAAGAAGAAGAAGGAAGAAAAGAGAGAGGAAAAATCGTCCGGCGAAAATTTCCGGCAGCTGCGATGACCTCTGGCCAAAACAGCAACCCAGGTTCCCTCTCGTTTAGTATGAGGCAGCTGTATTACTTGCAGCTGTATTACTTCTTCCCTGTAATTAAAAATGCGTAGGGGAGATGACAATAAAGAGTAGAGATTACCTTGTTGGAGGAAAATCAAATGCTGTGAGTTGGTCTTCTTTGCTTCGTGGTTGAAGAGCTGATGGGTTGAGGCGATATTTATAGTGTACCATGGGAAGGTGTTAGATTCGAACTAGGATTTTACACTCCTGATATTGTCATGATTGAACGAACTCAACGGGGTAGTCGGACTAATCGTGCGCCAGGAATTTTGCGTGCTAATCTAGTCTTTTCTTTTCAAGTTTATCCGTTGTTGATGATCCTATTGGGAGCTAATGACCTGGGCCCATTATGGTTTGACCTTATTAGGTGGCTCAGTAAAAGCTTGACCATTTGGATGTATTAAGAGAATGGGCATTTATCTCAAAAATGAAAAAAAGAGAATGGGCTGAACATGAATTACGCCAAATGGGCCATGAATTGTATCTTGAGCATGGATGCATCCTTCCATTAAGAGGAATGGGCTGATTCTAAAATATTATTTTGGCACATTGATTAATATGGTGTCAAGGTTTTCGAAACTTCCTCGTTCCAAATGTGAAGCAATATGTCCCGGCAAGTCTCGAGGGGGCAATTTGTAGACACAGAAAATTTGAACCCGATAAATGGATGACAAAATTGTTGTTGGACCAACGTTGAGATTGATTATTGGACCAATTTAATTAATTGGGTCATAATAATTAAATTAATTTAATGAGCCCAATTAAAATTTGATTTGGGCTATTGAATTAATTAATTAATTGGCACAAGCCCATTTCATATTTGAATTTGAATTATAAAATATAATTATAATTTAAATATAATATTAATTTTAATTATATTTGAATTAGATAATTATAATTTAATTTGAATTTGAATTAGATTATACAATAATGAACCTAGACTTGATTCTGGGCAAGGTTCATTTTCTAGAATAATTAATTAATTAATTAAAGGGGGAGTTTGTTGAGGAATGTTGGTTATTAGGTTTCTAGTATAAATAAAGCCTTCGTTTTCATTCCAAAACACACTTGAAAGCTTGAAGAACTTTAAGGCTTGAGAGCTTGAAGGCATTGAGCAACTTGAAGACTTGGAATTGAGAGCATTTAAAGAGCTTGAAGGCATTGAAGAACGCTTGAAGATTTGAAGGCTTTTTTTGTTAATTTTGCAGGCAATTTGAATCCATTGTAGGTACTTTGGAGCTTTGCAGAATTGATTGTCTCGAAGATCTTGAAGTCTTTTGAAGGCATTTGAGGACCTTAAGGCAGCTTGAATCCATTGCATGTGTTTTGAAACTTTGCTGGGTTGATTACTTCTAAATTCTTGACGCTCGTTGTTGGAAGTCACGCCAATGGAATCCCGGAAGCTACGCCACTTAAATCCAGGAAGCACGCGCCACTTAAATCCCGGAGGCTACGCTATTTGAATCCCGGAGGCACTTCCATAGATAACGTCAGTGAAGAATCAGAGGACTAGACAGAAATTTTGTACCTGCATATTGAATTATACATACACTGTACAAGGAATTTTGTGGAATATATACAAAGTTTACTTTTTTGTGTTTACAGAATCCTTTGGAAACTTTAACCTTCTCCCCTTCTAAACATGATTTTTGAGAAGTTCGTAAGGTTAACTTATGTTAGGTCTTGTAGAATCACTTTATTTTTGGTAACCTTACTTTTGGTTGTAGCTCGGCATCTATCTAAGATGGGTAGATGCGGCGGTAACACATCAATAACATTTGGAAAGAATTAGACTATATTAGAGCTAAATGTTCTTTTATTGTGTTGTTTTCTTTATGTTGTTGTGCTCGTTTTGGGAGTGTTACAAGTTGGTATCAGAGCCCTAGGTTATAGAATCTTAGGATGTTAGGGATTAACTGTAAGAGCCCAAGGAATAAAGTACTTGGCTGTAGGATGTGACCCCTAGAACTTGTTGCTAGGACTTGAGGCTTTATGACTCCTAAGTCCTAACGTCTAGTAAACGTGGTGAGAATGTGAGCATTCTTTAATTGTTTATTCTTCGTATTTGATCATGCTAACCTTTAAAGGTTTTGCGTGGCTATTGCACCAGGGAGGTGCGCATTTTTTGGTAAACCCTCTTTTACTGGATAAGTTGGGTCTTGCTACTTGTTGTGTGATTTACGTGTTAGGCAGGTTTAAAATATGTGAATCTGTGCAACTAACTGCTATGTGCTTAGTATGTCAATAGAGTTTTAGAAATTGATTACTTCGATTAATTGTTTAGTGATCAGAATGTTGATTCTGTAGAGCCACCATGCCACCACGGTGAAACTTCTGAACATTGAGCACTCCGGAAACCCAACTTCTTTCCAATGAAGAGTTGGCACAAAATCTCCAACAGTTGACACGCCTGACGCAGGCCCTTAGAAACGTCTTACTACAAAATACCAACAACAGTAATGAAATGGCTTAGAGCGTGGCAGCTCCTCACCCACCACACTTTTTAGTATAAGAGGATCCCCTTGTGTTGGAAGACTGTATCCGAACTATCGACAAGCTATTCGACGCCATCACTTGCCCACCAAACCAGAGGGTGGACATTGCTGCTTACTACCTCGAACAAGAGGGCGACAATTGGAGGGCTAATGTGGGCCCTGTATTTCGACACAGACCCGACTTTGATTGGGAGAGATTTAAGACTGAGATGAGGGAGCGACTCTACCCAGAGCACGTCAAGGCCGCAAAGTATGAAGAATTCTTACACCTTAAGCAGGGCAGCCAAACTATCCAGGAATATCATGCTAAGTTTCTAGAGTTGGCCTAATTCGCACCAGCTTTAGCTCCAGATGAGGTGAGCAAGGCACGAAAGTTTGTCCTTGGCATGAACTATGAGACCCAAAATACATTATGTGTGTTAGAATGTCAGACCTAGAACGAAGCATATAGCAAGGCCTCCAATCATATAGAACCAAAGATAAGCACAAGGCTGACACAAGAAGAGGACTGATGAGGAGATACAACAAGGAGAAAAGAGGACCAAGTTTAGTCGCCCTGAGCCAGTTAATAATTTTCAGAGAGGTAGTGGTAGTGGCCCTTGGAAGGATCGTCAGGCTCAGAGACAGAGTTCGGCACGTGGGGTTCAGAATTGGGACAAGCACTCTCATTGTAGAAGATGGGGTAAGGATCACCCAAGTACTGATTGCTAGGGACAGCTAGTCAAGTGCTACAAGTGTGGCAAGATAAGAGCGTGCTATGTCAGCAGGGATGGGAATACTCCAATTCGAAGCCCCATTGGAAACGGGAACCAGCCGAGGGGGAGTCCGTTTGGTGCTAGATCTATAAACAAAAATGGCAATAGTGGTAGAGGAAACACCATCAACGTCAGGGGCAATGGAAATAGAAGTGTGAGTGTCAACAAAAACTAGGGTGGCAGTGGTGGTAAGCCACAAGGTCGGATCTACGTGATGAGTAGAGCACAGACTGAGTGCGGTGAGGTGGTTACTTGTATATTTCAAGTGAATTCTATCCCTGCATTTACTTTATTTGACTCTAGAGCATCAAACGCCTTTATCTCGTCTTTATTTGTTGAAAAATTGGGGGTAGGCCCAACTTCTAGCATAGAAATGGGAGTGAGGACTACCTCAGGGAGAGTAGTACCATGTGGGAAGGTGTACGAGAACCTACCCATCACCATAGCTAGACTGGAGTTTCCCGGGGATTTGATTCAGTTTGATCCAGAGGATATAAATGTAGTGCTAGGGATGGACTGGCTGGGCAAGTACTAGGCCAACATCATGTGCAATGAGTAGAAGGTAGTATTAAGGAGCCCTGAAGGGAAGCGTGTTGTAACACCCCACTTTTCTAAAACCTTAAAAACAAATACTAACTTAAAAAGGAATACTAACAAGCACAGAAAGTCTACTAATCATCATTAAGAGGTGTCACCGCCACAATCACCATACACGGTGATTGCACATGCAAAGAACGAATCTAAACTTTAACAAACCTACTACTTAAAATAAACTTGGGGAATGAAACCCCGGTGTCTAGCACCATCAAAACAACTGGATAGGTCTACACCCAAAGTGTTTGGATGATTGTGGTACACCAAGCTTCATGGACCAAGGTCTAAAATCAAGATTTGAAATAATTTGGGGTAAAAATGAATTTCTCAAAAATGAGTTCTAGATAGACACTTGATTTAGGCTTCTCAGATTCCTCCCAGTTTCACTCAGAATGATTTTTCAGTTCAAAACTTTGGCACGCTATGTACCTGGAAACTTAAGATTTTTAGAAATAGATAAGTCTCGGTGTTGAATTTATTTAAAAGTCACTCAAAATAATTTATTCAAACACCGTGTTTATCGCAAAAATTTTGTAAGAGTGAAAAATGACTGTTTGGATTTTCTTAAAATGGGATTTGAAAAATTAAATTTTGGGTTGTCACACGTGTATCTTACCATGGAGTAAAAAACAAACCTGTTATGAGATTGGTAAGCATGCAAAAGATGAGAAATACGTGGTTAAGGGACATGAGGCCTACTTATGCACGGTAAGAGATTTGGACATTGAAGATGAAGAAATTAATCGGATTTGTGTATTTAGAGAGTCTCCAAATGTATTCCTGGAGGCAATACCAAGTATGCTACCAGATCGAGAAGAGGAGTTTGTGATCGACCTACTGCCTGGGACCACACCTATATCCAAGGCACCTTACAGAATGCCACCTAAAGAAATGCAAGAACTTAAGGAGCAATTGCAAGAGTTATTGGATAAGGGTTATATCAGACCGAGCATGTCACTTTGGGGCGCACCCGTGTTATTTATGAAGAAGAAAGATGGTGGACTGCGACTTTGCATAGACACCAAGAGTTGAATTAAGTGACTGTAAAAAATAAATACCCATTACCTGGTATTGATGACGTATTTGACTAACTAAAGGGAGTAAGGACTTTCTCCAAGATATATCTCAAGTCGTGCTACCATCAGTTGAAAGTTGCCGAAAAGGATATACCCAAAATTGCATTCCGCACGAGATATGGGCATTACGAGTTTACGATGATGACTTTTGGGTTGACTAATGCACCTACGGTGTTTATGGATCTAATGAACTAAGTATTTTGGCCTTACATGATCAGTTTGTGGTGGTATTTATTGATGATATCTTGATATACTCTAAAACCCCCAAGGATCATGCAATACACTTGACGATCGCGCTGCAGACGCTGAGGGACAACCAACTTTATGCTAAGCTATCCAAGTGTGAATTTTGCAAAGATAGTGTAGCGTTTTTTGGGACATATCATCACCAAGGAAGAGATATATGTGGATCTAGCAAAGGTTCGCACCGTAATGGATTAACCTGCACCCACTTCAGTCACCGAAGTTAGGAGTTTCTTAGAACTGGCAGTATATTATAGAAGATTTGTACAAGACTTCTTAAGGATATTCAGGCCTATGGCTAACCTCATGAAGAAGGCCACAAGTTTTTTATGGGATGAGGATCGTGAGAAAGCCTTTCTAGAGTTAAAGCACAAATTGACCACCGCGCTAGTACTGACATTGCCATCAGGGATTGAAGGATTTGAGATCTTTAGCGATGCATCAAAGAAAGCATTGGGGGTGTGTGTTAATGCAAAATGGGGAGGTCGTGGCTTATGCATCCAGATAACTTGTGGTCTCAGTACTTCCTAGCCATTTGATTTATAAAGTGTGCAGTCTTTTGTCCTTTAGAACTGCACAAAAGGACATATCATTTAATGATAGTTGACTTTGGAGTTTGTTCCTAGGACTCAGATTGTCCAAGGTAAAACATCCTACAAATAAGACTTCTGATAGAAATTGCTCAAAGAATGTTCCCGGCTTATCTAGTCGAGTTGTCTAGCGACTTGTGTCTTTATTAGCTCAATCACGAATGATTGACTTTATCATTTGTCCCATAACTCCTCGAATAATCTTCCTCTATCATTCGTCCTTGATCAACACAAGAGGTAGACCCGTCCATGATTCGGTCTTTAGCAACCTCTCGGTCTTTGTCTTCAGATTCTTCAAGTCTTCAAGTCTTTGAACACGAATCGTAGAGGACTATCAGCTCGGGTTATGTTGAGGTTACCACGAGGTGAATTCTATGAGTGCTTCATGCACTACTGCTGGAGAGCAGTTTAAGTGACGATTCGTCAAAGAATAAGATTTGACAAAATGAAAATAATGAGGGGTCTGAATTCCTAAGTTTGGTATCATCAAAATCTAATTACAAAATGTTCCTATCACCTTGCTTAGAATTTTTAGCTAACTAAATATTTTTTTTTATATGTTTTGAACTAGAGCTGTCAAAACGGGCCAATTCGGCCCATACAGGATGGCCCGTCTCGGGTTCAACTAGAAACGGACTGGGCCAGGCCGACCTGTTTTCCCACGGGCTGGGATTTTCCCAACCCAACCCGTTTATATATATATTTTTTAAATTTATATTATTAAAATGCTGACGGGCTAAAAGGGTTAGCCCATTTATTTATATTTTTTGGAATTTATATTATTAAAATTTTTACTATTATATAGCTTAAGAATTAAACCCATAACCTCTAAGATACCAACTAAGACTACTTCCAATTAACCACATTAATTAATCTTTGTGAACATATATATATATATATATATATATATATATATATATATATATATATATATATATATATATATATATATATATATATATATATATTTATATTTATATATATATATATATATATATATATATATATATATATATATATATTTATATATATATATATATATATATATATATATATATATATACACGTATGTATGTATGTATGTATGTATGTATGTATACAAACACATATAACATATACACATATAAAATTAGATTTTAATTTTTAATATATAATTATAACTTATTTAATTTATATTTAATACTAAAATATTTTACATGTAATATTTTTTATTTTGTAATTATAATACTATTAAGTTATAAAGTTTATAAAATATATAATTTATTACTTTATATAATTTATATAATAAATTTACTTTATATTAATATTTATATAAATATACAATTAATTGTATTAATTAATACTTTTAATAAATGTAATATGAATAAATTATATATATAATGCTTGTGAAGGATGTAAATAGATATATTTTTTTTTGAAAAAATGTAAATAGATATATAATTATATAAAAATATTTAATATGTGTTCTTAGCATTGTTGGTTTCAATACTAATAAGTTAAATAAAAGGTTATGTGTTCAAGTTTTGTTAGTAACAACATTTTTAAATATTAATAAAATACCAATTATACAATAAATTTGAGGGTGGGGGGGGGGGGGGGGGGGGCGGGGATACGGGTTGACCCGTGTAACCCACGGGCCGACCCCTATGCAGGGCGGGCCGACCAAGCACACTTTTCGGTTACGGTTCTCTTTTGGGATGCGTGGTCAAATGATTAGATATAATGGGGGTCGTGTAAGGATATGAGATATAAAGAGTTAAAACGGGATGATTGAGAACCACCTCGAGTGTCGTACTCAAGGAGTGATAACCTGGAAGCGTTGAGAGAGTGTTATGGTAAGGGTATTTGAGCTTGAGGATCTTGGTTAAGGGATCGCATTAACTGGTTGCGATAGAATGAGAGGACATTGTGAAAGAGAAATAAGAAAGGTAAAATAGATGAAAGGAAAGTGGGCTAGGATCGTGCTTCGATTGCATTGCGTGGTTGGCCATACCGAAGGTTAAGTGACCCAAGTGTGTTGAAACTCTAGTCAAGAGGGATGACACTGCTTGTGACACCCCGTAAATCCAAACACTAATCAAGGATTAATTGAAGAATTAGTCCAAGTCTCTTTGCTAATCTATTCCTAAAAATTCTGAAATTTAATAGTCGAAGGACTAGTTTTTTACTAGTCACTTAAGTCAAAGGGTTGTACATTGTGCTTCTTGAATTGTGCCCTTGTTCCCTTGTCTTTCCAACATTAGTAAGGATAGGAATGTCTTTCTATATAAGGTTTGTGATTCAAGCTAACCTAGCAAGATTCTTTCATTTCACTCACTGATTGCGGTAATTTAGGGCAAACAAATAATACCCGGAGTATTTGGGTTGTCGAACCACAGGGAGATGGGGTACTAAGCACTAGCCACTAAGTTACTCATATGAAACTAGTCCGAACGAAACTTGAAGGTTGGGTAATCGCACAAAATAACAAGCAGAATAAAATAAATGACAAGGTTTTGTAAGCAATAGAGCAAAACAGGATTCTTGGGATCACAATGTTTAATCACCTAGTGCCAATTAATGTTTGTAATATTTAGTTTGGAATTAAGACTTGTATGGGAATGCAAAGTGAAACAGAATTACTCCCGTAATTTCTACCCCTAGTGAATTTCCACTCCCGTGGCTTAAATACCCGAAAAGATCGAAGATCAGCATTCAACTATTCCCATTTACTACCATCTCTCAATGCGCAATAATCTAGAATAAGATTCCCCCAATAAATTCCCCTTTCCCAAGGTCCAACCATTAGGTGCAATCGTGTGTGCCTTAATTTATGCCCCAACTCCCGTTGGTGACACAAACATGGCTATGAAGCTAGTAATTTAGGCCTTTAATTACCAACAACAACAGATTAAAACAAGATTGCAATACAAACCATAAAACCAAACATAAATATCTTAAGAAATTAACAAACTAGGCACATAGATTCATAAACAAATTCACCCAAAAATCCCCAAGGGTTTTAGCCACTAATGGCCATAATAACAATCAATACAATGCTTAAAGATAAACAAATAACAAAAGGAATAAGAGAAAGAGTGAAAGAATTCTCCCGAATCTTTCTAGCCAGTTCTCTACTCCAAAGCTAGTTGTAGATCTTCAAATTGGTCCTCTTTGTGCTTTGCTCTTGATTGCCTTCCAAATACCAAAATCTGGGAAAGAAGGACTTCTAGGTTTGATGGAAGATGATCCTTTTATAGTAGCAACCCAATGGAATTATTTTAGGAAGATTCTAAATTTCAGCTTTCCGCGTTCTCGACGCGTCGAGCCTCTAATCTGGGCGGCTCATGTAGCTACTGGAAATTCTCGATGCGTCGAGCTTCTGATGCGTCGACTTTTTCCTCTTTTGATCATCTCGTGTTTGAAATTCTCCCCCTGCTTTTACACTTAGCCTGTAATGGTGAAAGAACACTACTAAACACCGTAAGATGTTCAAAACAAGTGTAAAACAATACTCTTCGAGAAAGCAAGGAAAAACAAGTATTAAATAGGCACGATTAAATAACTTTGTTACTGAGATGAATCAAAATAGCTATAAAAACATGCATAGATGTGATAACATCACTCACCCTTCAACCTAAAACACAAAAACCTCTAGCCTCTCTCTAAAATGATTTAGCTTCTTCTCCAAGCTAGAATTTGAGCATCCAAGTCTTGCAAGATTTTCTCCCAAGATTCCTACTTTCTTCATCTTGAGCATAGGGAGGGGTAAGATCCTTGGCTTTTTGGTGTTTTTAACCTTCTTTTAGGTGTCTTTTTCTAAAGTTAGGATCTTTGTTGCGTTTTGTTATGTGTGAGAAGTTGGTGTGGAAGAGGAGCTCTAGGAAAGGCTTTTAAGGGTGATAAGAGGAAGTTGTAAGGCTACAAAGGTAACCCATGCTTTACAAAACCTATTTTCTTAATTATATGATGATTCTTGGCTTCTACTTGTGATTCTTGTGTTGATTTGTGAGATTTGATGCATTGTCTTGTGGTGATGCATGTTTAGAGCTTGTTCTTATGGTTCTTGAATGTCATTGCTTGGCTATTTCTTGGGTTCAAGTCATATTATTGTTGTGTGTGAGATTTTGAGTGTTTTGGACTTGAACTTGGCATTTTTGTTGAAAATCCCCGAAGGGAAATGTTGGAGTACAGGTGGTACCCGCGGGCGGAACGGCAGGTAGAGGCCTACCTGCCGCCCCACCCGCGGGGTACAAGGCCTCGTGGGTTTGTGTACCCGCGAGCGGACCCCTATAACCCTAATCTAAAACTTCTCTGTAAAAGTGCTAACTCTAGTCTAAGAATTGTCTCCTCTTTCTCTCCTCTCTTGCTGAATTTTTCTCTTTTATTCGCACTCCTATTCACGCATGGCCTCATACCGTGAGGCTGACGTGAATAGGGTATAAGTCCTTCCTTTTTGCCGCTTCGCTTGGCCGCTCTCATTCCTCGTTCACGGCATCCTCACGCCGTGAGGAGGGGCGTGAATGGGAAATAATTCCCATTCCGTCCTTCTTCTCGTGCGTAGTCCTGGTGTGTTCTGTCCTCGTTCACGCGTTCGTCTCGGCCTTGACCTTTTTGCCCCCTTTTTCTGTCAAAAAATACCTGAAAACAAATAAAATGTAATCAGGAAGGTATTTCTATGCTAAGCTATACTTTTAGGATATTTTGCTCTAAAAACACAACTTCTAAGTAAAAACTAGTGCACAACTCCTTAGAAAAACTACTAAAAACTTAGTGTATTTTGAGACTTATCACGGGCCAGGCTGAAAATCCTTCTACCCAGCCCGTGTAAAATACGGGTTAAATGGGCCCAACCCGACAGGGTGGGGGTGGGGATACTGGTCGGCTCGTGTAACCCACGAGCCGATCCCTATAACCCGCATCCCACATTACATGGACCGGACTGGAAATTCTCTAACTCGGCCCGTGTAAAATACGGGTTAAACAGGTCCAACCCGACGGGTTGGGCTCGTTTTGACAGCTCTATTTTGAACTTGCCCTTTTTCAGGTCCAGAGCTTTGATTTCTTCGAGATTGCACCATAGTTGTGATAGCCTTTATGTTTCCCTCGTTGTAAATTTGACTCTTTATGATTGTAGTTAGATGTTGTGACTGGGATTGTCAATGAATCCATTGGACACTTTAACCTTCTCCCCTTCTAGACTTGATTTTGGAGAAGTTTGTAAGGTTAACTTATGTTGGGTCTTGTAGAACCCCATTATTTTTGGTAAACTTGCTTTTGGTTGTACCGTGGCATTTATCTAAGATGGGTAGATGCGGCGGTAACACACCCATAACAATTGGGAAGATTTAGACTATATTAGAGCTGAATGTTCTTTTATTGTGTTATTTTCTTTATGTTGTTGTGCTCATTTTGGGCGTGTTACAAATAGAGTTTCAGCCAAATCTAAGGTTGTTAAGGAATCATCTACTAGAGTAAGCTATTGGAGATATAATAAGACAAGGTATTAGGACATAGTCATCCAATTCGTGAAAGCATCATTGCTTGCTTCTTTTGACAAATTGATCCTAAAATTGCGGAATAAGCAGTAAGTGATCCTAATTGGGTACAAGCCATGTAGGAAGAACTCCATCAGTTTGAAAGGATTCATCCGTGTTGTGACCATATTGACGGTGAAAACCACAATATTTTCCACGATCAGGGGCGGAGGTGTCTCGGGCACGCTGCTCGGGGGCTTTTATCATTTGGCATTCTTCGGCGTACGCTAGTATCTCACTAGGCTGGGCGGTGTGGGGTGTGAGTGGGACCATAGTTGGTGCCCTTAGGGGAGCTTGGAGCGCCCACGACAGAAGTGCTTTATGGATCCCGATAAGGTTTTGGGGTCCGGCTTCAATTTGCAGCCTTCCCTCTCCCTATGGGATTCCTTTCAACTTGTGGGTTTGCTCCCTTTTTTCTGGGTTTGCCAGGTTCAGCCATTCGCTTCTTCGGCTTTTGCGTATCTGTCCACCTTGGCAATCAGGGCCACGTATGTTCCCGAAGTCTTGCGTCTTAGGGTCTTATATAGATCTCTCTCCCTTAATGCTTCAATGAACATGGTGATTACGGGCTTAGCGTCTATATCATCTACCTCTGCTTCTTTTGCTTGCCAGCGGATTAAAAAATCGATCAAGGTTTCACCCACCCTTTGTTTCATGGTGGCGAGATGTGTAAAGTGCTTTGGTTTTTTTTTTCTTCTCATGTAATGGGTGGTGAATCTTACTGCTAATCGTGAAAAGAATCTATGCTACATCACTTGAGATTCATGACCTAGCGCTGGGCTTGTCCTGATAGGGTTGAGAAGAAGGCTCTGCATATCATTGCCTCTATGGATCCCATTAGCATCATGGCAGCTTGGTAGGTCATGATATGCTCCTTGGAATCACCCGCGCCATCGAATTGTTTGATACTCGGTGGTTTGAAATTAGTGGGGAGGGATTCTCTCATAATTCTTTGGGTGAAAGGTGGGTGACTGTGATCTTAGACATTATCTGGAGGTTACCTTGCTCTTTCCATTAATTCAACTCCGCTATCTTGGCATCTATCTTCTTCGCCCATCCACTGGGCGAGCTTACCCCAGCACGGGAGTGAGTTATACCTTTAATGTGGGAGTTGGTAACATCGGGGTACGGTAGGTGTTCTCGCCTTGGGACTCCTCACAATTGGGTTCAGATGTTTCTTTTGGGATTCTCTCTCTTTTGTTTCCCTTCCATTCTGATCCTTGATCTTGATGCATTAGACTAGCTTCCCCCTACCTCTCACATTATGCCTGGCTTTGCTTCATGTTCGGGTCAATGGGCAATGGTAACGTAGGGCGTTGAGGTAATCTTCCCCCTCACAGTCCTGTGGGTCCATCACCAATATTTTCCATTTCGCGAAATGTAGGGTTGGCATTAGCCTCCATTCTCTATTGGGTCGAGTGGGCTCCCTCGATTGTCGTGCTAATCCGCTTAAAGGAGATACTGGTTAGAGCACTTCTGGCCCCTATGGGGGGGGAGGGGTGGGGCTAACCGTCACGGGCCTTGTGTCTCTCTATTTTGCTGTCTGGTACGTCCATGCGGGCTCGGTGAATGTTCACTTTTGGACTTGCCCATTTCTATGTATCTCGAGTTTGATTGCGTAAAGGAAAATGAAGGGTAAGAACGGTAGGCACTAGAAACGCGTACCTTTCATAGCGATTCCCATAAACCGGGTATAGAAGGAAAAATCAGGGGGTTGGAGAATAGTAATATTATTACCGAGAGCTAGGCCCAAAGAGTATGTACAAAACTTGAAGCACTGGCCCAAAATGACGGCCTAAACAATAGATGACTCCAACGGCTAGCCCAAGTAATGGGCTAGTAATAGCAACACTATTATTCAGAATTGAATCTTGGTATGTGAGCAGAGGGAGAAGGCTGAGACGACTGGGCTAGTAGATTACGCATGTCCCAGATGAATGATGCCGTTGAGGGGACATGACTCCCTCTCCCTAGGTTCCAACCACTTTAGCTTATTAACCCATGGCCAGTCAATGAGCCTGACAATCATCATAACCCACAATTCATATCCCCATCAATGACTTTTCTCGATACACATGGACGATATTCATAAAAAAATAAAAAAATAAATATAAAATAAAAGAACGAAGTTGAGCGAAAAATTTCCAGAGCTCGTGAAGCAACTACAAACCGAAAAGGACGTGAAAATTGTGAAAATTCGACTAATAAAGGAACATAATTCATGAACAATGTGATTCAATTCTATTGCAATTTACAGGAAATTTTACATCAAACGTACTGTCTGCTACAAGGACGTCACAACAAAATGGTGTAGTTGAAAGATGAAATAGAACACTCAAAGAAGCTACTCGAATCATGATTTCAATAGCAAAATTACCAAATTTTTTTGACCTGAAGCAGTTAATAACTTAATACTACATGTTATACTCAAAGTCGTATATGTTTAACTGTAAGTGTAAAATAATTTACACAATTTTGGCTATTTTATTTTAGCTGTAGCCGCATTAGTTTTAATTAAAATATTGTTGTTAGAGTTATTTCATTTTTGGACCATGTGATTACAAAATAAGTGGATGGTATGCCTTGGTGAATAAAGACAACGGATGAAGCTTTCAAAGAAATAGAAATGTGGCTGTGGCTTATTCGAACAATGAGAAGCAATAAAAAGGGCTACATTTAAGGATCATAAAGGGAGCTCATGATGTGCTATAAAAAGGTGTTGTTCGAAAGAAGACATTGCCAACTTTGAGATTATAATTTACGAGAGTTATTCTGATTTACAAAGCTATTCATTTTAATGTGGTTTATTATTTAATTCTTAAGAATATTTAATCTGTACTACATGATCAGTACGTGGTACTGCTGAAGTATCTTGTGAAGATTGTTCGGGTATTCGTGTGTCAGTCCTGGATAGGTGTTAGAAAGAGTGGTAGTGGTAAAGGCTGGAGGTCATCTTCATTTACCTCTTGTAATACTCCTTTTGGTGAACATCTATAGTGGATTAGGCAGACGTGGGTTGCCCCACAGATATAGGAGAAGGAGCTCCGAACTGCGTAACAATTTCTTTGTGTTTTTAATTTACTTTATGCTTTCTGCAGTTATTATTTACACTTGCTTAAACAAGTCTAATTAATTAACGAAACTGGTGCATAACTTAATTAACGAGTAAAAACACATTGCTTTTATTTTTCAAGTATCACGGTGCAATTTCAATTGGTATCAGAGCCTGTAGACTTAATCTATTAGTCTATCGATCTGGCGAATCCGTGCATCTTGAACTCATTTCTTCAGCGGCTATTTTTATTTATCTGTTTATTGCTTATTTGTTTGATCTCACGGGGTGTTAAGTGTTACAGAATGGATCGTACTAAAGTCATTCCCCAGTTGACCGGCGACAACTACGCATATTGGAAGGCTCGCACCCGTACGCATCTAAAAGCTAAAGGTGAAGCCGTGTGGCGGTCTGTGGTGGCAGGTTGGACACATCCCACCAAACCCAGTTCTAGCACTGACGGAACAGAAATAGCTAAGCCTGAGACTGAGTGTACTCAAATAGAAATAACCAACGCTGGAAAAAATGCTAAGGCTTTAGACACAATTTATTCTCTTATGCATGAAAGCTAGTTCTCAATTGTTGCAGATATTCCTTCAGCTAAAGGTGCTTGGGAGGCTCTTGAGTCTACTTACGAAGGAACGACATCAGTAAAACAGTCAAAAATGCAACTGGTCCAGTCAGAATTCGAAGTGCTTCGCATGAATGAGGATGAGTCAATCATCGACTTTCACACACGCGTACAGGATCTGGCCAATCGCGCAATGGTCCTTGGTGAACCATTCTCGCAAGCAAAGCTTGTTAAGAAAATACTGAGATCTCTGCCTCCCAGGTTTCGAATGAAAGTCACAGCCATCCAAGAGCATGATGGCTGGGAGAATAAATCGGTCACTCAGTTAATGGGAATTCTTAAAACATATGGAATGGAAATCTTAACTGATCATACGAAAAAACAAAAAAATGATGCATTTGCCGCTGAAGAAAATAATGTTGTATCCGATTCAGATGAAACTAGTGATGATACAGTTCTATTCCTGACTAAACAGTTTTCCAAAATTTTGAAACACTTATCCAAAAACACATGCAACAGAAATTCACAAAGGGGAGCAACGTCGTCCAAAACTGCGCCTAGGACAGGGGCGTCAAACTTCAAACAGTTTGTCTCACGTCCAGGACAGTCCAAAGAAAAACCCAACAATAAAGGAATCAAGTGTTATGAGTGCGAGGGCTTTGGACATGTACAAGCTGAGTGTGCTACCTATCTTCGACGCAAAAAATCTATGTCAGCCATTACCTGGAGTGATGACGAGCCTGACGTTGATACAACTGGATCGGATGTCGAAGAAATCTCGGGTAACTTTGTTGCATTTACGACACGAGTCACTGGCTGTTCAGAACCCATTGAAGACTCAGAAGGTGGTGAATATGTCTCTGCAGAAAATGTGGAACTAAATACTTTTATCTTTTGAAGCTGAGTTTAATAAGTTGTATCCCAAATGGGAAGCCTTACTAAAAATGAACTGCAAACTAGCTAGTGAGATAGAGATTGTAACCAATGCCAATAAAGTATATCAAACTCAAGTAGCTGATAGGAATGTCTTATTTAAAGAAGCAGTTGATCGAGAAGAAAACTACAAAACAAAGTACAAACTGGCAATGTACTACTGAAGGAGGCAGCGGACCGAGAAGAAAAACTCCAGCAAGAAGTACAGACATTGAAACAGGAGCTCAGCACCTACAAACGACAAATCCAAATGATGGATACCACTTCAACACTTGATAAGATTCTTGATTCCGGCAGGAAATCTTCTGCAAAATTTGGTTTGGGCTTCACTGGAAGTAACTCCAAAGATAAGACAGTATTTGTCAAAGCATCTGGACCTGATCCAGAAGACATCCCTGAGTCCAGCACAATGAAAAGCTCCTATGGTACAGTAAGCGCAAATAAGATACATTATAAACTATATAATCTCGTTTGCCACTATTGCAGGTTACGCGGTCATACCAGACCTGAATGCTACTATTTCTACAAGGATCAAAGGATCGAGAAGTTCAGGCACAAGAACATACAACCGTTCACAAAACAAATTTGGGTTAAAAAGACTGATTATATTTCGTTCGTTTCGTTTCACTCTAAAAGTGCAGGAAGATAAGAGAAATGGTACTTTGACAGCGGATGTTCACGTCACATGACAGGAAATGTCAAATTCCTTAACAACGTAAATACCAGTAAAGGTGAAGTTACCTTTGGTGACGGTGTCAAAGGTCAGGTGACTGGCGTAGGCACTCTGAATGTAGCTGGTTTGCCAAAACTGGACAAAGTGTTGCTTGTCCGTGGTCTTCATGCTAATCTTATCAGCATAAGTCAATTATGCGACTAAAACTGGAACGTATGCTTCACTAAAAATAGCTGCAGTGTGATGGACAAAACAAATCAATGCGTTTTGGAAGGTAAAAGGCCAACTGACAATTGCTATATTCTAACTAACATATCTTCTGTTGCAGGACCAACTTGAATAAAGCCGAGCTATGGCATCAAAAAAAAAAAAAAAAAGGTCATCGAAGTTATAGACTCCTTGATAAACTAGTAAAAGTAGAAGGTGTTCGTGGTTTACCCAAGATGAAAGTCGAGTCAACTATCTGCGGTGCCTGTCAAGCTGGGAAGCAAACCAAATAATCTCATCCAGCTCAACATACCTTAAACACAAGTCGGTTCCTAGAATTGATCCACATGGATCTCGTTGGTCCAACTCAAACATAAAGCTTCAGAGGTAAGAAATACATACTGGTATGTGTCGATGACTTTTCACGTTTTATCGTGGATAATCTTTCTCAGGGAAAAATCCGAAGCACCTGAAGCATTCAAAACACTGGGATTAAAACTCCAAAAAGAAAGAAATGAATCCATTGTTCGAATCCGAAGTGATCACGGCAGAGATTTCGAAAAAAAGCTGTTCGATGACTTCTATAACCAATCAGGAATCACTCATGAGTATTCAGCTCCAAAGACTCCTCAGCAAATGGGAAGGGTTTTATTAAACGCCAAAGGATTACCACAGAAGTTCTGGGCAGAGGCTGTAAACATAGCATGTCACATCATCAACTGAGTCTACCTTCATCTAGGCACAACACAAACACCATACGAATTATGGAAAGGTAAGAAGCCGAACATTTCATATTTTCACATTTTCGGCTCACTATGTTTTATATTGAAAGATAGGAATCCAGTCTCAAATTTTGAACCAAAAAGCGACGAAGGAATCTTTCTCGGCTATTCAACAAATAGCAGAGCCTACAGAGTATACAATAAGATCCTGAAACTAACCGCCCTAAATCCCCTAACGCTGGTACTCCGGAACCAGTTCCTGAGTCATCTACCTCATTGCCCATATCTAATCAACCAGAACCTGAACCAGAGTCAAAATCAGATAGCGATCGAGATGACATTGACATTCCAACACGCATCCACAATAGATCACCCATCTTCAAAATTAATTCTGCCATATCGTTGCTGATAAAGTTTATAGGTTCATCACTCTCTAATTCCTTTTGTTAATTCCTTGAATGTTTTTAGGGTGTCTTTGTCTAATGTGTCTTATGAATTACCTGCAAATTTTCCTATATCTAAAGCTGAGTTTTTATGTGTTCTTTTATCTAATTTGGTGCCCTCTACTTCAATATCCTTGCATTCATCAAAATCTTGAAATTATTCATCTTTGCCAGTGTAATATTCTGCATCTGTGATAGAATCTGTTTCAGGATAAGAGAATTTACCTTTTGAATTAATGGTTCAGTTCCTACATGCTCTCACACTGTATATATGTTTTATTTGGAGTGTGTCTATGATTGATTTTCCTTATATTTTATCTTTTTTTAATTTTCTCGCAATTAGTTCTTTTCATTACCTACTACTCAAAATTGCAGATTGATTCTTTGCGTTTTGTTCTTGACTATTTTCTATGTGTTACTAAATGTTCTACTTGTGTTGTTGTGAGTGCTTTTAAACCTATTTTTACTGAGGTTACTTTATTGGTGTTTCTTGTGTTGCATCTTTTGAATTCTCTATGGTTATTTGAATGAAAATTTGATGCATTTTGTTTAATATTTGCACAATATGTGAATGTGTTTTGTTGATCCGGTCATGACCGTATCTGTGTTTTCTTGTGTACTTAATTGTGCTAAACTGTTATGAATTCTTACCTGAAGTTGATTTATATGAATCTGTGCCTGATTTTGATCTAGTTGAATCTCTGGCTGAATATGCTTTACATGACCATATTTGTGTTTATCTATGTGTTTCCTGCGCTATCTGTGCCTAAATTGTTTATTTGTGTGTTTTCCGTGATATCTGGTCTGAATCTGTGCCTAAATTTGGTTTATATGCGTCTATGTCTGAATTTGATTTATTTTGAATCTTTGGCTTGCTTTACATGAATGTGCTTACTGTTTTTATTTGCTAATCTGTTTGACTCGAATTGAAAATTGAAAATTCCTGAATTTTTTCTTTCTTATGTGTTTTGCTGAGTTGTTTGCAAGTTGCGTGTGCATGACTCTAGGCCTTTCGTGTTTTTTTTTTTAAATCTTCTGCAGGTTCAAACAAAGCAAATAACTTATTATGGAGTCCCAATTACAGCTTCAAGCTAATGTGAAATTTTTTGGCAAAGGAAACAATCACGATGTACATTTTTAGGGGGAGTTCTTCTTAATCTCTTATGAACAAATTCAAGTTGTGTATTTATTGGGTATTTTCGGTTATATTGGTTTTCTTGGGTATATATGAATTCTCTTACTGGACTCTATCAGTTTTTGGATTATCTCGTTGGGTTATCGTTTTATTTGGCTCATCATAATCTCTGGGGTCTCATTTTATAATCATCACCTTATTTGGATTCTTCTTGGATTATCTACTTGATGAGATTATTTATGAGGAATATTTTGGATGAGATTGCTTATAACGGCTTTATCTTCTTGGTGTTTGATATTTGATTCTGATCAATATGATGCAAGATTATTGGATATTATACATGGGTGTACACTAGCAAGTAAATATGAGGGCTGATACTGGCACTACTACCAATGAAACTGATGATACTGACGACGACTCTGTTTCGGGCACCCCGTCTGCACGGTAAATCTAATCCACTATTATGATGTTCACCTTCCTTTGTCATTTATTTGGCAAAAAGGGAGAGTTTTTAGAGTAAGGGGGAGTATTTTTGGATACTTTTGGATCTTTTGAAAGTGTTGGATTATTATGGAAGTAATAGGACTATGATGGAATATTTGGCAGTGGTTAATCTTTTTGAAAGTTTTTACTTTTGGATCTTTTGGAAGTGTTGGATTATTATGGAAGTAATAGGACTATGATGGAATATTTGGCAGTGGTTAATCTTTTTGGAAGTTTTTATGTTATTCATTATGGAAATAATAGGACTATATTTGTTAGGGAGAGTAGTAGTTTTGTTTGGTGCACCTAACAAGTTGAATGGATGTTTCGGTTTATGTTACTCACATGAACAAGTTGATTTATGATGTGGTATGCTATGAATTCAATTCTACTGCGTGTGATCCAAGGCTTGAAGAATTCTAATCAGGTACTTTATTCACAAATGGTCCAAAAAGAACTTAAGTTGTTATATTTTGGTTTTATACCCTATACTTAGGGCTATAAATAAAATTAAATTGATTCTTGCCCAAAGTATTTGATACTCAAGTTTTCCCAAATAAAATGTCAAAGGGGGAGATTGTAAGTGTAAAATAATTTACACAATTTTGGCTATTTTATTTTAGCTGTAGCCGCATTAGTTTTAATTAAAATATTGTTGTTAGAGTTATTTCATTTTTGGACCATGTGATTACAAAATAAGTGGATGGTATGCCTTGGTGAATAAAGACAACGGATGAAGCTTTCAAAGAAATAGAAATGTGGATGTGGCTTATTCGAACAATGAGAAGCAATAAAAAGGGCTACATTTATGGATCACAAAGGGAGCTCATGATGTGCTATAAAAAGGTGTTGTTCGAAAGAAGACATTGCCAACTTTGAGATTATAATTTACGAGAGTTATTCTGATTTACAAAGCTATTCATTTTAATGTGGTTTATTATTTAATTCTTAAGAATATTTAATCTGTACTACATGATCAGTACGTGGTACTGCTGAAGTATCTTGTGAAGATTGTTCGGGTATTCGTGTGTCAGTCCTGGATAGGTGTTAGAAAGAGTGGTAGTGGTAAAGGCTAGAGGCCATCTTCATTTACCTCTTGTAATACTCCTTTTGGTGAACATCTATAGTGGATTGGGCAGACGTGGGTTGCCCCGCAGACATAGGGGAAGGAGCTCCGAACTGCATAACAATTTCTTTGTGTTTTTAATTTACTTTATGCTTTCTGCAGTTATTATTTACACTTGCTTAAACAAGTCTAATTAATTAACGAAACTGGTGCATAATTTAATTAACGAGTAAAAACACATTGCTTTTATTTTTCAAGTATCACGGTGCAATTTCATTAACGAAAGAATTCTACTTAACTTCAACAACGTTTGTATTGTTTCGGGGAGATGAGAGTGAGGATCACATGTATAGGCTAGGAAACTCGTTGGAACATTTGCTACCAAAATAGTTTGTAAGTTGTAACTGTATGTCCAAAAATGTACGTAACAGCAATTATCCCAAAGCTACACACTCAAGAGGTTTTGTCGGACCAGAAAAAATAATTTTTAAAACAAGGATTTCAATTGTGAATCCTAGGGCCCTAGGCAGCCCCACTTCAATTATTCAAATTTAAAGATGCATTAAATACATTTTAAAGCACTAGCTAGAGTATTCAACTATTCATGAATCAATTATTGACATGAACCAAATTATTATTATTATTATTATTATTATTATTATTATTATTATTATTATTATGGTACCAATGTCTTAATCTTTCTTTGTAACTTAATTGCATGCAATGATGAATACTAGCATAGGCCATCTTGATAATTTAACAAAGTACATAGATTATGCAATACATTCTTGAAGGATGGGAAGACTAGCTTTGTAACGATGAATAGAGTCGATAGTATTGAAAAAAAAAAAAAAAAACAACGTAACCGATAATATTTATATTTGTTTTATTTACAACCTATTTTTACGCTTACACTTGAGTATTTGATTTGTTTGGACTCGTACTTATACTTAACCAAACAAAATGTGTAATTTATTTTAAGTTTGTATATATTCAATTATCAAAAACATCAAATTTCTAATTTAGGAATAAGGGTCAAATAGTGCATCGAATTACACACCAAAATGCAATTAGGTCATTGAATTAAAAAAATATGCAATTAGATCCTTAAACTAACCAATTTCATGTAATTAGTCAAATTTACAAGTTTTTCAGGTTTCTAACGGATCACTCCAAATTTAAAATATTTTTAAAAAAAATTATTTAAAATTAAAAAAAAAAATGTCGCCACGGGAGACGAAGAAACTCTCCGTCTACAGCCAGAGACGAAAAATGTAAGGTTTCTTTGTCTCCGGCCATGGAGACGAATCCATGGCCGGAGACGAAGAAACTTCTTCGTCTTGGGCAGAGACCTTTTTTTTTTTTTTTTTAATAATTAGTTTAAATAATTATTTAAAAAAAAAAATTAAATTTGAGGAGACCTGTTAGAAACATGAAAAACTTGTAAATTAGACTAATTGTATGAAATTGGTTAGTTTAGGGACTAAATTACATGTTTTTTGAATTCAATAGCCTAATTACAATTTGATGTGTAGTTCAATGGTCTATTTTACCATTATTTCTCTAATTTATTTATAATTTAAAATAAATTATAAATTATAAATTCTAAAATAATATAACTAACACCACCGACTAGAGTCAAAATATGAAGATTAAACACCCGGCCTCCAGATGCATTTTTTTTTTTTTTTGAGATTTAATTACCTCTCCTATATGGGCTATTAAAATTTAAGCAGGTATAAAATTTAATTGATCGATGTATACTTTCAGATAGTAAGTACAAATTTGTTCAGATAGTAAGTACAAATTTGCGTTGGCATAATAAGCAAATTGTACCATGGATTCGGGTCTATCTTGCATTGTAGACCATGACCAAAATAATCCTCAGATTATGTACTTTGTAATTGACATATTTTAATTTGAATCTATATTAACAATTTATGTGTTTGAAAATAAATTGAAGGCACATAACATATTAACTACAAACACATAAAATAATAACTATAGACACAAATCATTAACTGTATGTCAATTTATTTTCAGACACATATAATTTTTGGATCAAAATTTAAAATACACGATGAACCTTGGTCCATGGCATAAAAATTGCCAAAAATAAGGATATTATTACAATTTAAAGATGTAGATGAAGGCATTTTAATTTATTATATTGATACATTATCGAACCTATTGTCTTCTCTGTTTGAGAAAGACGGCGACAATACAATTTTATGTTGTACGTACGTGAAGGACAATGACAGTCGATAAGCGTTCGGAGTTTGGCGTAGTTGGTTCATCGTCTGACTTAAATGTTATAATTGAAGGTGATAGTATGAGGATTTAAATCTCACTAGAAATATGTATGAGAAAAAGACCCAAAGATGATGGAAGGCAACTCACGATTTACTTCTACAGTAGCTTTAGATGTGAAGTCCTATGGGCTTAGGATTAGTCCGATGAAGCTGGGGTCACCTATGTTTAAAAAAATAAAATATCGAAGCTAAGGAAAAATATGGTACACCGATCCGATCAGGATCATTATTGTGTGGGCCATATTATCAAATAATGTACATTTTGTATACAAATAATGTGTTTTTAGTATATTAAAATGTACATTGTATTCAGAGAAAATACATTATTATTTGAGTACTAAAAATATATTATTTTGCATTCAAATATATATATATATATATATATATATATATATATATATATATATATATAATTTTGTATAATGTACATTCAATACACAAATAATGTACTTTTAATATATTAAAAATGTACTTTTTATTATGATTCACACATTACTACGTAAACAACAATTTGCCTCCGATAAGATCCTAGAATCCATGTTCTGGGTTTCTTTAATTTCAGTAAATATACCGGCCCATGCCATGCTTTCTTCACGGGTAACTTACTTCTACATACCCTTTATTATCTTTCATACATTTTCTGAGAAGCTGCCAATGCAACAAGACCGCCGCCCGGCGGCCTATAACATGACAGGATACCTATAAACCTTAAAATGGTCAAAAATAGTTGTTAAGCAATGCATGGACTCGTGACATGATACTAGCTAGCTAGAGAAATATGAGATCAAATATAATTAAGATGGGATGAACTATAAACGTTACATATAATATAATATGTTTTTGTAATTGTAAATAGGATATATAGGGAAAATTACTGTTTTGTTCCATTAATTGTTTTGTAATTGTCGATTTAATTTATTTCTTAATTTTTAATTTGGTCGAATTGATCCTTCAATTGCTTTAATTTTGATCAATTAAATCTCCTAACCACTGTTTTGATAACTAACGACTGAATGACGGAATAGTGGCTAGGAAACTTGATTGACGAAATTTAAAACAATTTAAGAATTAATTCGACCAAATTAAAAATTAAGGATTAAATTGACAATTACAAAAACAATTGAGAGACCAAATATAAATTTTCTCATGATATATATATATATATATATATATATATATATATATATATATATATATATATATCCAACAATTCAATAATGATCTTCAAATGAAGGAGTAGGAGTGTTTATGTGAAGAAGCTCATCTATCATTTGAAGTGCCAGTCTTTCTTCTTCGTCCATTCCTCTCGCGCTGACGCTCTCCGCCTTCTTCGTTCCCTCTCCGCCATCACTCCCGCGGTTGTTCTTCTGGAGCTCCACCGTCATGACCCATTTCGAGTCCGACGGCTGGCCGGCGCGTTTCTGCCACACTCCGATGTGGGAGCTCTCGATGTCCAGGCGAAGGCAGGTGAGGGAGGGCGACGGCACCTTGCTGCATTTCCGAAGCTTTGCGTGGAGGATTTCTGATAGGGGATTTGGTGATGAACGAATCGACGAGTCTGCAGGGCGATGAATATTATTGTTTGGCTGATTGGCTTGGGAGTCTTGTGGGGTTATTGGGAAATTGGTTTTTGCATTTCTTCCACTCATTAAAATGGCTGCTTCATCATATGCTCTTGCTGCCTCTTCCGCTGTGTCAAATGTGCCTAGCCACACCCTCCTCTTCCTGTTAATTATAAACACATTATTCTAAATTTTAGGATCAAGTGCTTACCATTGATTTGGATTTAAGCTCACTTAAATCCGTTATCTAGCTCTGATACCACTTGTTAAATCGAGCGGAGTTATAATCAGCAGCGAAAACGTAACTTTATTTTCTTATACTGCCACATATTTTTGATACACTGAATGCTGGACTTGGCCTTAAGCTCTTTATAGACTCCGCCCAACAATTCCTTAGTCACCAGATGTTGGACTTTGATGCTTACCAGCCTCCGCCCAACACTAAATTTATAAACATTTTATTGAAGGGTATGCTTCAATATATGTGTTCCTTTCAACTAAAAGCAGTTTAAATGTAAAAATAGAGCTTACAATAGCGGGTGGCGAATTTCAGAAACCCAAGAACCCCAATGGCGCTGCCGGACACCTCTGAACTTCCTGGAATGAACCATCTTCAATGAAGTTTGAATTAATGAAGGGGCCGGGATAATCGATGAAGTTGCAGCTCTGATCTGAACTTCCTCTGATGAGATTCAAACTGTTTGCCGGAGGAGAAAGAATATATAGACAAGTGTGCGTATAGTAGTTACGTTGATGCATAAGCCACCAGGAAGATTTAAACCACAGAAATGCACAGATGTCGGCGCAACTAAACTTGTACTCAATTTGTAGTGCTGGGCTAATAAATAGCATGTGCTCATGTACAGCAATACAATGAGCATCATATCAACCCCCACATAAGCACTGTATAGTTTATATATATATGGGAGTATTCATATTAAAGCACGCTCCTACATAAAAAGTCAGGATTGATTTCATTCATCTATTGATCGAAAAGATAAATTGTTATGAGTTGTGGAGAATTAAGGGGAATTGAAAAAGGGAGGTGGGTTATTTTTATAAAAGTTGAAAATTTGAAAGTTTTAAATAATTATTAAATTTGTTCTGTATTTTTTTTTATTAAAATTTTCAACTATTGAAAGTATTGATTAACCATGATTGAAGAATAAGATTAATCTCCTCACTATATATATATATATATATATATATATATATATATACATATACACTAGCATTTTGTACGCACGATGCGCGAAAACTTATGCCCAATATTAAAATATTTGTAAGTAACAATTTTTAAAAAATTAGTTAAAATTATGTTTTGCAATTTCTTAAAGTGATGATACTTTTGAATTATCATATATTTGAATAATATAGTGATCAAAACAAAAAAAAAATTATATTTTTATATAATAATAATTTACAAATAATACTAAGCTAACACTCACATATATGATATATTGATATGGATACACAAATAATATACATACATATTATATATATATATATATATATATATATATATATATATATATATATATATAAAAAATTCCCGCCCAATAACAACGGCGTCGTTTTGACAAAGTCGAAATATTTATAGTGTTTGCTTCGGAAAACGAAAGGTCTATGCAGTATAATACCTAAAGTTTATAGAAAACCTACATTTTTAAAAATATATAGGTAAGATCACTCTCCAATCCAATGGGATTAGAGAATGTATTTAACTCCATCAGTTCCCCATATGGAACATTGAGCCCACGAACCCATACATATTCTCTAGGTATTTATTTCGAAGGAAAAAGAACGAAAGGTCATCAGACCTTATATATACAGCACATATACATCACAAACTTATTTAACAGAAAGCTACTGAATACATTCTCAATCTCTATATACACCGGCCTCTCTCATTCTTCTTCCCTACAACAAGATGTTTATCCTTGCTAGCCAAATATCTCCAATGAATACCAGACAGGCTCTTAGGCTACGGGTGGTGAGAACATATCAGATTCCTGAGAGAAGTGATCTATCGAAGATTAGATAAAAAGAAATCGTTTTTCATGATGAAGAGGTAAGTGCTATTTAAAAATATATTCAAATAGATAGAGATTATGCAGTGCAGTTTAGGGTTTAGTACAAATATGTTTACAGTACCTTACATACACAGGTTTTTATTTTTACAGTTCCTATTTTTGTTATCTATACATATTTATGAGATATATTTTTACAGTTCCTATTTATGTTATTTACACATACACAGGGTTCCTTCCTGCATGCTCATGTACCCAAAGAATATGTGGAAAAGTAACTTAGCTGTTTTATTGAAGGCTCAGTATATGCTATAAAGAATTTTTGTGTGATCACCCATTTTTACTCATACAAAACCAGCCCACAGAAGTACATGATAAAATTTAACTATCAGACTATGGTAAAGGATTATGAGTTGCATAATGCCGAAAGCAGGCCATACTATAGTTCAGACGCAGTATGCAAAGCCGATGGCGACAACGGTATATTTGGAGATGTACACACACCGAAATTTCTAAACAGCATTAGGGTTTCAGGTCTACCAAATCATACATTGACTTTGAAAATCGGTTCACCAGTAATGTTAATGAGAAATATTGACCATTCTCTTGGTTTGTACAATGGAACTCGGTTGATAATCACAAAGCTAGCAGACCATGTTATTGAAGGCGAGATTCTGACTGGACATAACAAAGGTACAAAAATGTTGATCCCCCGAATGTCAATGTCACCCTCGGATCCAAGATTGCCGTTCAAGTTTCAACGAAGGCAATTTCCATTAATGCTTTCATATGCAATGACCATAAACAAAAGTCAAGGACAAACGTTGACTCATGTTGGTTTAATACTAAAGAAACCGGTTTTTGTACACGGTCAGTTGTACGTAGCTGCATCTCGGGTTAACAATCCAGACGGTCTCAAAATATTGATAGTCAAAGACCCAAGTTCAACTACTACATCAACCACTAATGTTGTATATCATGAAGTTTTCAATAATTTGTAATTTTGTAAAGTTCTCTTTTCTTAGTACCATCACCTTGCAACTATTTGTAATATACCATTTTCATATTGTTTTTGTTGAATTCCCAAATATATTTCATTTATATGTTATAAATTTTAACCGCATTAGTTCACGCAATTTGTAACATAACATACACACAATGAATACTTTTTAATTTACATACCGTGCAGCGCACGGGTCAAATACTAGTATATATATATATATATATATATATATATATATATATATATATATATATATATATATATATATATATATATATATATATATATATATATGATACACATATATAATTTAACATTCATATAAATATTTAAATAAAATATAATTTATAATTAAATTCATTGTTATATGATAATTTTAATATAATAAAATGATAATTAAAAATAGAAAAAAGATATGATAGATGTAGGTGTATGGTAAGATTGGTAGATATATTAAAAACTAACGGTGTTATAACGGTGTAAGGGTGATTTTGTCCAATGCAAATGAATGTACAACAATTAAAGCAAAATGTATATATTTATTAGCATATAAAAAAGGGACAAAAATCAAGGACATAACTTGTATTGACACTTATTATGTTTTTAGATATATATATATATATATATATATATATATATATATATATATACACACACACACACTGATGGATTTAGTTACTGGGGTGGACCTATATATATATATATATATATATATATATATATATATATATATATACACACACACACACACACTGATGGATTTAGTTACTGGGGTGGACCCGAATTACTAAACTTGATAGAAAATGTATATAAGAAATAGTAAATAGATAAGTAAAACAAAAATCTTTGGGTAAGGGTTCCTTCATGATGGAGCTTACGAACGGGGTGGACAGCACGTCCTGCGGCTCTAGAGACCCGTCCTTTTCATCGATCTTCTTCTGGAGCTCGTCCATCCTCCTCCAGAGCTGCTCGACCTCTTCTCGGTGGGAGCTCGGAGCTCGACCCGGGAGGCTTGCTCATGCCTTGGGGGTGCCCGGGTCCCTCGACCCGGTGATCAATATAAGCCCGCCTCTTGCCGTGGCTTGGCGACCTCTAGGTGACCGATTCTTGTCGTGGAGGCTTGCAGGAGCACAACTCTGCTGCCGGTGGCCCATTGGTGGTTGGCCTCATACCCAGCCTGTCAGCCACACGATTACCCAATCTCTCTCTATGAGATGCCTGGTTTGGGTTGGCCTCCTTCCATCGTCGCCTTGATGGCGGTCCCAGCGGGAGTCACCTCCTCCGCGCCTGTCCGTTGGTCAGGGTGAGTTGACCTCCCCATGGGTGGTAGGTGTCTGGGGTGGTCAGGTGCTCGGACCACTCCCCCCCCCGCCGGAGGAAGCTGGAGGCGGGTTGGCACCCCGTGAGTGACGTCCGGGTTGGCTTGCGCACCTGCCTGAAGGCCTTTCGCAACTCGGGCTAGCGCCGTGGAGGCTTGTTCAAAGACCGCGACCGCCGCTTGGAACAGAGCGAGATTCGGAACGAGCAAGGCGGGAGACGGTGCACCACCGTTGCGGTCGTTGGTGAGCTAATCCCTCAAGTCTCCCCCAACCTGATAGAGGCGGTCGGTTGGAGGTTGGAGGTTGGGGGCCCCGTCGGGGCTGGGTGCCGCGGGAACCGTTGGTGTGGCGAGAGTTGGATCTCGATCGTGCCATGGTAGCTGATCGTGGTAGACCAAAGAATAAAGAACACGCTTGAGCTAGTACAGTAGCTCTCAACAAGAGCACCAATGATGGATTTAATTAACCCGAGGGGGGGGGGGGGGGGGGGAGGGAGGGCCGAATTATTAAACCCGGATAAGAATGTAAATAGTAAAAGGATAAAACGATGCCGTAAAGGTCGCAAAGACCGTGTATTATATTGAACTGCCGTAAATAGACTATTACAATGATTCATTAGAACAAAGTGCGTAAGAT
>NW_017616704.1:1699982-1909982 GCF_001879475.1 Ipomoea nil | reverse complement strand
TCTTTTCTTCAAAAGTATTACACTTCCAAATATAAGTAATAAACAATTTATTCCTAATTATATTAATATTACATTTTTCATAAGTATTACATTTTCATCTTGACCCGACATGTATCATGAACAAGGATATATGAGATGGTCTCACAGAAGTCTTTGCCATTAACTTATATCAGATCAGATAGTTTAAGTAATACTACCTTATTTGAAATTTTGTATAATAGCGCCCAATTTTAAACTTTTGACATATGAAAGGATTTTAAACTTAACATTTCTTCAAAAGAAAAAAAAAAAAGACTTTCCCCATAAAACCATAATTAATATTTAATTCATCAATAAGTTTAAACTTATTAAAGTAGATAGGGCATGCAGGACACGCTTCAATAATTCTGGACTAAACAAATAATTATTTTGGTTAAATGTTGTAAGTATTAATAAGTAAATGTCAACACTAAAACTGCAATTAATTATATATTAGACACAATTAAGCTCATTCTGTTATCAGTTTTATTGTTGAAGCTTCATTTAATTTTTAGGAAAAATTTACCACCACTATCCAAAAGTAAGTGTTCATAATTGACCGACAACTCTCACAAAGAGTTGAACTTAAAATCTTTTTTGTAATCATCAAACCAAATGGACTTTGTTTTAATTTAATTTGCAATAACATGTGTTATATATTACTCTTCCGAACTTCATTCCAGTTAAAAGGGGGAAAAATATTGATTTCTTAGGCTTTCGCAGTCATATTGAAGTTGACAATCCATTACGTTCCAATGGCATTTTGGATTGTGATTTTATATCCAATATTATATTTGATTTCTCTCTTTTTGAGGAATGCACACCTTCATTAGAGGATATATATACTAGTAATCTACAATTACTTTGATTTAATAGCAATTGGTTTTAATTTTATATGATATATATATATATATATATATATATATATATATATATATATATATATATATATATATATATATATATATATACTAGTAAAGTACCCGTGCGATGCACGGGATGGATATTTTATATTTATCAAGTTATTACAAAATAGAATACATTATTAAATTAACATTTTGGAATTACAAAATCGAAACAATAATGAAAATACGTTTACACACAATATAACAAAATAAGTGTTGATGGTATACAATTACAAATTATTGAAGATTTCATGATAGACCACATTGGTTGTTGATGTTGCACCTGTTTTTGACTCGTTGGCAATCAATATTTTTAGACCACTTGGGTTGTTAACTCGAGATGCAGCCACATATAATTGACCATGCACAAAAACTGGTTTTTTAAGTAACAATCCAACATGTGACAATGTTTAACCTTGACTTTTGTTAATAGTCATTGCATATGATAACATCAACGGGAATTGTCTTCGTTGAAACTTGAATGGCAGCCTGGTATCAGACGGTGACATTGACATTCTGGGTATCAGTACTTTTGTTCCTTTGTTAGCACCATCCATTAATTCAGCTTCAATTACACGGTCTGCTAACTTGGTGATTACCAATCGCGTACCATTACACAAACCAACTGAGTGATCAATATTTCTTAACAACATGACTGGTGAACCAATCTTTAGGGTTAGTGCATGGTTTGGAATACCTGAAGCTCTAATGCCATTTAAAATTTCAGGTGTATGCACATCACCAAGTATTCCAGCATCTGCATCAACTTTGCATATTGTGTCGCAACTAAAATATGTTCTACTTTCAGCCGTATGCAACTCACTCATATACTCATTCACTGAGTTTACTACCTCTAGGGTAGGTGCCAAAATAGCACGCCCTTGCAGATAACTTGCATTAGAATTACCATTTGCAAAAATAGGAAATGTACTTCTAACAATTGTTTCAATATGGTCACCATTGGACGCTAGTAACATAGTACTGGGTATTTCTACTTCTGCATACCCATCATTAGGTCCACCAATCTTACCATCACCAATTGAAGCTATCCAATTTGCAAATTCTTGCGTAGCTTGTTGTTCTACAGGGTCTTGCATAGCATTCAAGCGCAAGTTCTTTGTGAGCCTCATTATCCTGCAACTGTTCCACAAATATGAAGAATTGATAGATGCAGAAACTATGTCTTGTCTAGTACCTTTAGGGACTACGGGTAAAATTTGACGGAAATCCCCACCTAGTACTACTGTTTTACCACCAAAAGTCTTGTTGGAACTGTTAGGGTCTACAAACCGTAACAAATCCCTCATGGTCCGATCTAGTGCTTCAAAGCAATACTTGTGCATCATCGGAGCTTCATCCCAAATTATTAAACTTGTTTGTATCAATAAATCAGCTAACTGCTACCTTGTTTAATGTTACATGTCGAGTCTTCATTTATTGATATTGGTATTGCAAACCTTGAGTGTGCAGTTCGTCCACCAGGCAACAACAACGAAGCTATACCACTTGATGCCACATTTAAAACAATCTGGCCTTTAGACCGTAGTTCAGAAGATAATGCTCGCCACATGAATGTTTTACCAGTGCCACCATACCCATATACAAAAAACAAACCACCCCGTTTACTTGAAATATCGTCTAAAACAGTATCATAAATAATTCTCTGCTCTTCTGTCAATTTTTCACACAACTCAAGAGCTTCTTGTTGTAGAAACTCACGATCATATGATAACTCTTCAAACAACAATCTATTCTGGACCAATCTAGAGTTAGCCATCTCTGGAATAGGCATGGGGTGGTAATCCTTTAAAGATCTATTCTGTTGTTCCAACAATTTGTCCAACTCAAGTAGCCCATAGTTTTTCTTCTCATCGTCAGTTAAACACAAGTCTGTTGTAATTTAAAAAAGAAAAGTCAGACTTGAGAAATCAACAATATTTATACTAATTGAATAAGTGTATATGTATAATAGTTCAAACCTGGTTGTTGTAATATTCTTCTTTGACAATGTTGAGCATCCTCACACAGATGTTGCCACACCTGATTCCAAACATATTCTGGTCTAATCATGGAGCTCGATGTTAATAGCACTACAAACAACTACCTTAATGAGTGAGCAGTGAACCAAAAACTTTCTTCTACAATAGCATCAATGTACTCTTTATCATCGTCCAACAGACCGTGGGCATAACTTGCATCCCTAAATAATGTACTATACTCAACTCCATTGTGTGTCCTAATATCTTTAAAACTGGAAGGACCACGCACGATGTTCAATAAGCACCTTAAATAATATAATTCACCTGAGGCTGGTGGAACATATAATATCCGCCCAATGGAAAAGCCCTTCTTTCTTGGATGCCATTCACGAATGTCCTTTTTCCAAACAAATTTTGTAGGCATCTCGATGTAACTTAACTGCCTCGCTTCTGCATACTTTTGATTTGCTATGAACCATCCATTGAACATACTTTCTGCAACTGATTCCCTATTCAAAACGCGATCAATGCTATCATCGTCTTGGAAAACAACAGATTGGCAATCCGGGAGGTGAAAGCTTAGCCTCTCAACTGGAGGGGTTCTATATTGCACCTCGAAACTAAATAAGCGCCACATTGCTTCACACGCAGAAATGTATCGGCAATCGTAGTACATGTTGATTTCATTTACAACTTCATTACCAATATCATCAGTCGTGGTCTTATAAAACTCAGCAGTGACACGGTCATTACCTTTGTTAACGTACTTGAACAAATACTTGATTGACCGTGATTGGTTGCACCATTCAACATTAATGTGAGCCTTGTACTTCAATAGTAAGTATCGATTATGAGGTACAATATAACTGTTATCCAGCTCTATACCGCTCTTTTTTACCACCCTGCTGTCATTTCGTCTACGGTACAACGGGTAACCATCTTGATCAAATTGGGATGCATCAATGAATCTCTTAGGGAAATGTTTTGAACACTTGTCATTTACCATACATGGTGAATTCCTTTTAGCATGACCGCAAGGTCCATGAACCATGAATTCCTCAACTGCCGTATAAAATAGGAAGTCGGTACGCTTATCCGAAATCTCAGCAGAAATAATCGAATCCATGAATGTTGGGCTAGAGAAACCATCATGCTTTTCCAGGAATAACAATATGTGGGCATGTGGTAAACCCCTCTTTTGAAATTCTATTGTGTAAATAACTGCAAACAAAAAGAATGATTAAAATATTTTTTTTTAAATTGTAATATATCTCCAAAAAAAAAATATAAAAATGTTAAAGAATTAATACCAGCTTTGACACGGCTCCTTTTTTAATGTCTTTGATCATTGCATCCAATTTCATCTTGAACACACGACAAACTATGTCTGGCCTATCTTCTACCTTCAAGTTCCTTTTCTCCAAAAATCGTTGAATCTCAAGCCATTTAGGATTGCATGTAAATGTAATGAATAGGTTTGGATAACCTATAAACCGACAAATAGCCATAGCATCTTGATAGTTTTGTATCATGTACCTTGCACCGCCGGTAAAACTTGATGGTAATGTTATTCTTTTGCCTTGACTGCTGGGTTGAACCTCACCTCTAGTCAAGGCATCTGAGAGACCTTTGTATGCGTCACATCTCAAACCTTTTTGATTTGCCCTTATATAACACAACCTAGCAGATTCAACCATTGTATACGCATCCACCAAGAATTGTTGAAATAACCTCATAGCGTATAGTAAAGTTGATATCTCAGTTAACCTTTCATGAACACGGAATGCAAAATACTCCCTTTGAGACACACTTTGTTAGGAATAAAGTGTAATGGTTTTGATATGCCAAATTTTTATTTGTAGATCCCCCAATTTTGTTTTATAGGTCTAGTAGAGTCTTAGACCATGATCGGGAAATTATTTAAGTTGGAAAAGAGAAAAACAGAGGAAGATGCATGAAAATAGAAGAAGAAGATATAAAGCCTAAAATTAAGAATTTTTCTGGAGAAAATGACAAATTGAAGAAGAAGATGAATGATATGAAATCACGTCAATGCTACTCAAAGAAGATATCCCAGAAGAATTTTCGTGAAGAAAATTAATATTGGAAGAATGCATGAAATTGACTTGGAGATCAAGCATCTATGGAAAGAAAGGATTACATCAAATGTGATTGGAGATTTAATCAAAAGCTGTATGGACGAAGTGGATGATGCTTGATATATTATGTGAAATGGCTCAGGTTCGAAACTCACCATTAACAATTTTACAAGGTAAAATTTGAGAAGTCAAATTAAATTAATCCGCCGATTACAAGTGGGAATTGGGAAACAATTTCACTTGGGTGGCAATTGAGATGCAATTGCACTTGGGAGCCGATTTCATAGCAATTGAAATTGGGAGCCAGTTCAGTTAGAAATTCAAATCAATTGAAATTGGGAGCCAGTTTCAGAGAAATTGAGCAATTGGGAGCAAGTTTCACATGGGAGCCAATGTAGAATTGAAATGAATTGAAATTGGGAGCAAGTTTCTCAATTGAAATTGGGAGCAAGTTTCACATGGGAATCAATTCAAGATGGGAGCCAATGTAGAATTGAAATTGGGAGCCAATTGAGGTTGAGGTTGTAGTATGGGATGCAATTTTGAGGTTGTAGTATGGGATGCAATTTCAAGTTGGGGACCGATTCAAAGAAGACATGGAGAAGTCTGGGAGCCAATTTCAAAGTCAAAGTCAACAATTCAAATTGGGAAGCAATTGAAAGCACCAGGAGCAGTGCAATTGAAAGCACCAGGAGCAGTTTGGGAGCCAAAAGTCAATTGGGAGCCAATTACAATGGAGAAATTCAAATTGGGTGTCAATTACAAAGGAGAAATTCAAACTGGGTGGAAGTTCAAAGCCAGTTTGAAGTCTGAGAACACCCAGACGTGAGAAATTGAAGAAGATGAAGATGAACAAAGCCAGTTTGAACTCTGAGAACACCCAGACGTGAGAATGAAGAAGATGAAGATGAACTTACAGTGAAAATATTCTCACAAGGAAAAATACTAGGTTTAACTAGTATGGGATTAAATTGATGAATATTTTTAAATCCCAAAGATACAAAAACCACTCCAGAGCTAATCAGAGAAGCCGTTCTACACCCAGATATTCCCACTCAACGTAAAACCAGAGGAAATATCAGATGAAGTTTGGGAACCCATTTACATGGAGATGAAGCTCTAACAACGGCTAGCTTATCCTTTTTGACATCTTTGCAGAAGATAAGATAAGATCTCTGACAAAAAGATAAAAGATTTCAAAAATGAGAGCGTCTCTTTCCAACGGACAGATTCTCATTACCAGCTATAAAATGATGAAGATATGAAGACTTGAAGATGGGGAAATATAGAGCATACAAGAGAGCAAGAGCAGAAAATTCGAAACTCATCAAGGAGATCGAATAGAGCAATTAAGCTTGAAAGAGCATAGAGCAAAAATCTCATTTGGTACAGAGCATACCAAAAATCTTCAAGTGAGAAGTGAGAAAAGAAAAAGAACTCAGAGAGCTTCAAAGAAAATATTCAGAGAGTTCAAAAAGCAGAGCAAAATATCAAGTGCTTTACTTGATAAATTCAAAGAGAGAAAACACTCAGAGCTATCAAGAGAAATCATTCCAGAGTGTTTATCTTCATCAAAGAGACCTGCGCATCATTGAAGATCATCTACAGAGTCTCAGAAGTTGGAAGCAAGACAACACTTGTTTTGGAGCAAAACAAGAGAAGGGAGGAAAGTAGCACGGAGCTGTGAAATCCTGGATTGTCACACGGAGCTGTGTGATCCGAAGCAGCAGTGTCGGAGGCACTGGGCGTGATTAGTGCGGGCTTTGTGATCAAAGCACTAGATCACGGGATACGTTTCTACCGGAGTGTGGAAGACGAGGGGAAAGTAACGTGGAGTCGTGAAATCCTGGGATAGTAGCGCGGTGACGTGTAACTCGAAGCAGCAGTGTGGTGTCACTGGGCGTGATTAGTGCGGGCTCTGTGATCAAAGCACTAGATCACGGAAATTCATTGTATCTTGGAACCAAGAAGTGGTAGATATAGTGAATTGCTCTTGGAGATAAGAGCAAGTGGAGTAGGAGGATTACACCACCTCGCTAACCACTATAATTGTCTTGTGTTCTTTACTGCTTTCTTTACTTACTGCTCTTTACATATTCGCTCTACACGAGATATACTGCTCACACAATCTCACACACACTTTATGTTTATTTATTTCCGCTGTGCACCATACTCTAACAATCTAGTTAAGAGTTTTGGTTTATCTCTGGCTTAGCAATTGTTGTGCTGTGCGAAAAAGTTTGAAAGTCTATTCACCCCCCACCCCCCCCCCCCCTCTAGACTTTCACCTTACCTCTTTTGGGACCAACAATTGGTATCAGAGCGGGTGCCTATCCGAGTCAGAATTTGTCTCTAACTGATACCAACAATTGGTATCAGAGCAGGCTGTCTATTTAGGCCAAATTGCTATCTAAGCACGTGCCTAACTGGGTCAACCGTTTCTGACTGCTAGACAGATCCATTCTACAAAGTGTGTGAATTGGATTAATCTTTCATATCTCTCGTGATGATGATGAAGAAAGATTTAGCACAAAATCTATTATTCTCACTTGATAAATTTGATGATTGAAAAGTTCGTATGCAAGTACACTTATCGGCCTTACACGATGAAATGTGGGAAGTTATTTCCACTGGCCCTATAGAAATATTAAAAATCAATACGGCGTTTGTTATATCCCCGGATGCTCCACAGTACGTACAAAAGCCTAAACCGGAATGGACATCGGATGATAGAACGCGGAATAATCTTGACAATATTGCCAAGGATATTCTATTCAAAGCCGTAGATGATACAATATTTCCGAAGATCCGAAAGTGTGCCACTGCCAAAGAAATATGGGAAACTCTCATCAAGATTGGCGAAGGAGATGAACAAGAAAAAGACAATAAGCTCACAATCGCCATGAAGAAGTTTGAAGATTTCAAAATGCTCTCAAATGAAAGTGTTGCAGATATGGAAGCTCGAATGATCAAAGTTCTTGGAGAGATTAGTGATCTTGGCAAAAATATTAGCCAAAAAGAAATTAATCTCAAAATCTTACGAGGCTTACCATCTGCATGGGATATGAAGGTTACGGCTATGCGCGATCACCGGGATCTAAGAATGTTGTCAACAGACAAATTATTTAGTGATCTAAAAGCATATGAGTTCGAAATGAAGGCCAAAGATGATGATGTTCATGAAGCTCGAAGTGCTGCTCTAATGGCCGAACAACCATCAACCTCCAGGTCAGTAGAAAATAATGTTGATTTTATGACTGACGAACAATTTGCTCTTTTTGTGAAAAGATTTAAAAGGTTTATACGAAAATGAGACAACAAAAATTCTGCTCGTGGAAAATTCATCTCTCGCATAACACAAGAAGAAAAAGTCGAAGAAAATAAGGATTTGTGCTACAATTGCCGCAAACCCGGACATTTTAAAATAAATTGTCCGTATCCGATCGTTAGCAAGTATCAAGGCAAAAATGTTGAATCTACGCCGAACAAATCCGTAAGCAAAAGGTTCAAGCGCGACAAAAGAAAAGCTCTCGTTAGCAACGAACCAAGCGAAAATGATGATTCGGAGGATTCATCATCAAGCGATGAAAGTTCATGTTCGGATGATGATACGACGCTAATATGCAAGTCAATTGAGTTGAGTACAAGTGAAGATTGTCTTATGGCTCTTGAAGCAGAGGAAGAAGAGGTAACATCTAATTCTTTCAATTCTGTTAATTCTTCTTTTTCTCGTGAATCTATTGACAATCTAATGCGAAAATGTCAAGAGATTATGCTCACTCATCCTCAACTCAAGGAGCGCAATAATATTCTAATTCTTGAAAAAGAAGAAATGAATAAAAAATTGCAAGATGCTTTACTTGAAGTGAGTAAATTGAAGAATGAAAATATTCATCTTCAAGAAGAGTGTAAAGCTAGAGAGGTTAGAGAACATAATCTTAGAGCTACTATTGCTACATTCACTAATTCGTCTAAAATTATAGATAAAATGATGAGCATGCAAAAGCCATCAGGAGATAGAAACGGAATTGGTTATGACTCCACATGTTCTCAAACCCCTCAAAATCTGACTAATTCTACTACTACTTTAAATAATAAAGTTCGAGTGGTAAAATTTGTTAAAAGTAAGAATAGCACAATGAGACAAGGACTTGGCTATCAAACAAAAGCAAAATTGAATGTTGAAAGGCCAAAACAATTCTATGATACGGCAAAACAACAAAAATTCTTCAAGCAAAGATATGCCAAAGAGTCAAGTGCAAAAAGATTTCATAGAAAAGAGGGAAGCTTTTCTAGAAATAAAGTTGGGAGATTTCATCCCACTCAAAAAGATTGGTTGTGCAATAGATGTAATATTTTTTATAGACCAAAGCAACCATTCTCTTCCCAGGTGCCAAAATATAAAAATAATTTTCAATACCCGGCGCCAAAAATGCTTTCTAAAGTGAGTTATGATTATTGTGTCTCTAATGGTTACAAATCGCCTCATCTTAATCCAATAAGATCAAGGTGGGTTTGGTTACCAAAAATCACTAACAGTAAAGGACCCAAGCAAATATGGGTACCTAAAGTTAATTAATCTTTTTTGCAGGATGTTTGGTACATCGATAGTGGTTGCTCACGCCACATAACTAGAAATAAATCATATCTAGTGAATTTCAAAGAAATCGATGGACCAAAAGTTATATTCGGAGGAAATCAAAATTATGGAATTACAAAAGGAGTTGGCACGATCAAGAAAAATGGTTTGAAGATTGAAGATGTTTCTTTCGTTGAAGGATTGAAATTTAATTTGTTGAGCACTAGTCAATTTTGTGATAAAGGCTATCTTGTAGAATTTTCTAAAGATAATTGCCTAATCAAAAATGAGCTCACAAATGAAATTATTTTATCTGGAAAACGGTGAAAGAATATGTATATTGTTGATTGGAGCACAAGCAAAGATTCAGTGTGCTTAATAGCCAGAAATGCAAATGAAGCTAATTGGGAATGGCACAGAAAGCTCAACCACTTAAACTTCAAGACCATCAATCAGCTTGCAAAGAAAAATCTAGTAGAAGGCTTGCCAGATATTATTTTCAAGAAGGACCAAGTGTGTTATGCATGCCAACGCGGAAAGCAAATCAAATCATCATTCAAATCAAAGACACACGAGTCAACGTCAAGACCGCTAAGCTTACTACATATGGACTTATTTGGACCGGTTGATCCAATAAGTGTAAGTGGTAAGAAATATATTCTCATTGTTGTTGATGATTTTTCCAGGTACACTTGGACCGTGTTTCTCAAGAAGAAAAATGAAGTTCAGCAAGTTCTACCGAAGCTGTTGAAGCAACTACAAAATGAGAAAGAATTGCAAATATCAAAAATACGAACGGATCGCGGAATTGGGTTTGTGAATGGAGTTATACAAGCTTTTTGCAATTCACATGGAATTTCTCATCAATTATCTGCCGCAAGAACACCGCAACAAAACGGTGTTGCCGAAAGAAGAAACCGGACGCTCAAAGAAGCCGCACGAGTGATGATTAGTGCTGCCGGTCTCCCGAAACGATATTGGGCGGAAGCTATCAACACTGCTTGTTACACGCAAAATCGAAGCATGATCCATAAGCAGTACAAGAAGACGCCATATGAGCATTATAAAGGGAGAAAACCAAATATTGGTTATTTTCATATTTTTGGATGCAAATGTTTTATTCATATTAATGATAAATTGCATCTAAAAGCTTTTGATGAGCGTGCAGATGAAGGAATTTTTCTAGGATATTCGACTACCAGCAAAGCGTTCAGAGTTTTGAATAAAAGATCAATGGTGGTTGAAGAATCCATACACGTGGTATTTGATGAAAAATCACAGATCAATAATGGCGTTCTGGACGAAGAATTCGAACAAAATGGTAACAAGTGTCATATTGATTTTTGTGATACTAATGATACGTGTGAAGATGATGTTTTGTAGGGAATGGATGAGTTGGAAATTAATTCTCTAGAAAATCCCATCCCTCATCTAGAAGAAGTTGGAAATTCTTTTAATAATAATTTTGGGAGTGATGCCTCACGTGATAATGAGGATGCAGTACGGGTTCCAATTAGTGATCAAGTTACTGGTGAAGTTGGTGGTCAATTACAAAATGAATTAAATGTGGAAATTCGAACCAACTCTCCCAGTACACAACAAATGGATCCACCCAGTACCATGCACCCATTTGAACCAGATTTAAGATGGCTCAAAAATCACCCTCCAGAATTAATTATTGGGAATATTCATGAAGGAGTGAAAATAAGATCATCTACCATGGAAGCATTGTTCACGTGTTATCTATCTCAGATTGAACCAAAAGAAATTGACGAAGCTCTCAATGATCCGGATTGGATAAATGCTATGCAAGAGGAGCTCGATCAATTCAAAAGAAATGATGTTTGGGAACTTGTTCCAAGACCGGTGAACCACAATGTTGTAGGAACCAAATGGGTCTTCCGGAACAAAGCAAACGAAGAAGGCGTGATTGTTAGGAATAAAGCAAGGCTCGTTGCAAAAGGATACTCTCAAGAAGAAGGAATAGATTTTGATGAAACTTTTGCACCGGTGGCTCGACTTGAAGCAATCAGAATTTTCCTAGCCTACGCCGCACACAAAGATTTCACCGTTTATCAAATGGACGTGAAAAGCGCATTCTTGAATGGTCTACTCGAAGAAGAAGTTTATGTCGAACAACCCCCAGGTTTTGAGCTTATGCAGAATAAATTCGAAATGAGCATGATGGGTGAATTGAATTATTTCTTGGGCTTACAAGTCAAACAACTGAAAGAAGGAGTATTCATCAATCAAGCAAAGTATACCCGCGACTTGATAAAGAAGTTTGGCCTTGATGGAAAATCATCGATCAAAATTCCAATGAGCACATCAATAAGGCTAGACAAAGATGAAGATGGAAAGGATGTCGATCAAACAAAATATAGAGGAATGATTGGTTCACTTCTATATCTTACTGCAAGCAGGCCGGACATTTCTTATGGTGTGGGAGTGTGTGCAAGATTCCAAGCAAATCCAAAAGAAAGCCACCTCGCCGCAACAAAGAAGATCATACGATATTTGAAAGGCACAATCAATGTTGGATTATGGTATCCAAAAGGTACAGATTTTACTCTAACAGGTTTTTCAGATGCGGATTTTGCAGGTTGCAAAATAGACAGAAAAAGCACTTCCGGGACATGCCAGTTCTTGGGGGGAAGGCTTGTTTCTTGGTTCAGCAAGAAGCAAAATTCCATCGCAACTAGTACCGCCGAGGCCGAATATATTGCTGCAGGAAGTTGTTGTGCGCAAATTTTGTGGATGAAGCAACAATTGAAGGATTACGGAGTTAATTGTGATGATGTTAGTATTTATTGTGATAATACTAGTGCAATCGCTATCACTCACAATCCGGTGCTTCACTCAAGAACCAAACATATCGACATTCGACATCATTTCATAAGGGATCACGTTGAAAAGAAAAATCTGAAGATCGAATATATCCCTACGGAAAACCAAGTTGCTGATATTCTCACGAAGCCTTTATGCGAAACGAGATTTTCTACCTTAAG
Source organism: Ipomoea nil (assembly GCF_001879475.1). Lineage (NCBI taxonomy): Eukaryota > Viridiplantae > Streptophyta > Magnoliopsida > Solanales > Convolvulaceae > Ipomoea > Ipomoea nil. Next base: position 1,897,394 of record NW_017616704.1, on the reverse strand, counting down.
GCACGAGTTGGGAATGATCGAAATGAGCTAAGTATCACTGGACTTAATCTCTCTATTTAAATTGATACTTGTGCTCAAAATAAATTGTTTATATGAATAAATTGTTTTACGTACTTGCATGTATGTTTTTATTCGAAATTTTTATGTAATAAAATTGCAATATGTGTTAGGAATTTAATTGTGTATTTGCATGTGTTATTTAACGTGAGATCATATGCCATGCAAATTAATTTGATAAAATTTGAAATTCGTGATTTATTTAATGTTTTGTTTAAAATTGCATGTTTTAATGTGTTAATCAGTTTTTGAGTATGTGTTCATGTTTCTGTAAATTAACTAACTTGTTTGCATGAACAACTTGCTCTAAAAATGATTTACCGTGTTTTCTTAATAATGTATATGTGTTATGTGCAAAATGTGATTTAAAGTGTTAATTATACATGTGTTTCGTATATATGCATTATATGTGATATAATTTGCTTTAAAATGTTTTAGAAATCTAGAAGTTAATATTTTTGTTAGTTTCTAAAATATTTTGGAATCTGATTTGTGTGCTAATTTTATAAAGATGTTTCTAAATGTTAATTTGGAATATGAATGTTAATTTTGTTAGTTTCCAAAATGTGTTTAATTTTTGATTGGAAATTACCGTGCATGAGTTTAATATAATTGGTATGTGTGATTAATTATTTGTGGAGTAAATTTTGCTACTAACGAGATGTTTGAGTGTTATTATGTTTGTGGTACACGAATTTGAGAAGGAAATCAGGAGGTAAAGGAGGATAATTAGAGTTTAATTGGGCATCAAACCTCCACCCATAAACTCCTACCCTTTCTAAATCTCCACCCAACCCAAACCTCCCCCCATAATCCTCTCCTAAATCAAATCTCTCCAAACAAGATTTACCCCCTCTCTCAATCGACACCCCCATCTCGCCTGTCAAAAATCTACTCTCTTAATCGATCCCCACAAACAAATCTCAAGGAGATCAGAACCCAAATCCTTCCTAAGTGTCTCTTCAAATCTCCACCCTCTACACCTTACGTGCATTAGGTATTTCTAAAGAGGTGTGAGCATTAAATGCTATTGTTTGCTCATGATGACATTTTCTCTTTCCTCGTAACACTATCTATCAGATGACTCATCTACCCTAAACTCACCCAATCGACACACCTCAACCAAAGGGTACAATTGAGAAGTCCCATCTCTCTCTCTTAAATTCGAAAAACCCCTTCGAGTCGTCCTCCTCATATAAACCCCTCACTTATATCTCAAAAACTCTTTCAAGACCTTCAGAATATCAGAAAACTCTCTCTCAAATTATCTCTCCTCGATCAATCGATCTGATAATCATGGCCCAATCTGGAAGAAAGCAAATTGATCCTATTTTTGCCCTCTCGCAACAAGTGACGAATGGGATGGTACTCAATCCTGAGTTTTTCAGACTAGGTTCTACCAACAAGGACACGGCCGAGAAAATTCTTCAAGCTTTAAAAGACTGTAGACTGTTTGATTTCTTCACCTACAACTACTTTGGAACCTTTGAAGAAGATGTAGCCGAATTTTATCTACATGCAGTCGTTGAAAAGGACTCGATTAAATCTAAAGTTGGAGGATCAGAAGTTTCGATCACTGAAGATGACATACACAAGTGCTTCAACTTTCCTGAATCTCAGATAATGCCAGAATCTCACAGCTATGTTGTTCAAAATTTTTGGAACGAGATTCGTGGTCCTACGGCTCCAATTTTCCGTGATGTATCCGCTCATAAGAATGTATTGAAGTTTGAATATGAGATGTTGGTGGACATGATTTACAAGATTCTTGAACACAAACTGGGAAGTACTGAAGATTTGACTGCATCGACAATGTGCCTGAAAGACGGAATCATGAAAGGAATAAAATTCAAATGGGCAAAATTTATCTACAGGAAGATGGTTATTTTTGTTCATGCTGCCAAACCAATGAAGAAACCCGCTGTAGTGGATCGATTCTATCAAAATGTTGGATATGGTCTCATCATTGGAGAACTGCTAAGGAAGAAGACAATTCCAATGAGAAAACACAAAAATAATGGAATTTACAGAGCTCTCTTCAGAAAATTCAGCCCTAATTTTGGAAAAAGGTCAAGCCAGAGAAGATGACAAGAAGGTGGGAGTTCTACAAGTTCAAAAACACCTCAGAGTTCCAGACCGAGAAACAGCAAAGCAATCTCAACCTCGAGTAATCAAATGGGATCAAGCAATCGATCAGGAAGAGATCAAGAAGCCATCAGTACGGCTATGGCAGTTGTTCCGATCAAATATGCCGAACCAAACCTGTTGGCCGAAGGAGTTGACGATACTACAAGAATGGAATTTGCAGGAGTTGATGTGCAAATTTCGAATGACCTACAAAGAAGACTCTCGGGTCAATCTGCAGCTGAAGGAAGTGCAAGACCTATAGTTTTTGACTCAGCTCTCATTCAAGATGATCCGGAGCTGTTGAAAGAATTGATAATGGTGCAAACTTGGAGAGAATGGAAACTTGAAAGATATCATTCTTTCATGTCAAAAATCACCCCAGATTTGATACGGAGTGAAGATTTTTCCTTGGAATGGTGCGGAACGAACGTGATGCTAGATGCACTCAACATGGATTTAAATCAAGTTTATCACATGAAACTACACGAGAAGGCAGCCAGACAAAAAGGAAAAGCACCAATAAAGTGAGGCAGTACGGCTCAAGACCGTTTAGCCGAACAAGAACGACAGAATGAAATTTCACTTCAGTTAGCTCTGCAAAGGTCAGTTTATGACACACATCATTATCCAGGTAACACATCTCTTGTGGATAATGAAATTTTTGATGAAAGAACTGAAGGGACGACACTCATTGATGTACCAATCATAAGCACTGAAAATCATATAGACATACCTGTGAAAGTCCATGATGCTTCTTTATTAATATCTTATCTGACCCCCACAACAACTAATGTGAATCTGGAGTGCAATGAACAACTTGTGGGATCCAATGAAGCAGAAGTGTCAGTGCAAGAAGAAATAAGAGAACAAGTGTCAGAAGAAAGAAGAAGAGATATAGCAGTTGAAGTTATAGTAGAAGTTGCTACTGAGAGTAGACTGCAAATCACAGAGGATTTATCCAGTGTATTGCCGGTACACCATACCGAGTCTACCATGCCTACCATGGACCCTGTTCTAGAAAATGAAGAATTATTTGCAGACAATTACACGAGAACAGAAGTACTAGAAGAACAAGTTGGTGGTCTAAATCAAGAAGCTGAATCACCTGAAGAAGAAGGGATGCAACTTATTGATACAGTTGTTCTCACAGATCCGAATAGAAGTCCATTCGGATCCCCTCAAAACTTTGTGCAGATGAATGATCAAGATGATGGCATATTTTCATCCTTATTTGCCAAAGTAGCCGAATCCAGTGATGTTGTTTGTCAAACAATTGGAGAAAAGTTGGTTGAACAAAATCAAAAGATGGATCAATAACACACGGATACACGAGTCAATCTGAAGGAATTAATGGAGCATCAAAATATCTTGAAGACTCAGATTGACAAAGCAGGAAGAATTTTGAAAGGAGAATTGACAAAAGGCTTACTTGAAGTGATTCAGCTCATGAAGAAGAAACGTGAAGCAGCTGAAAAGATTAACAACGAACGTCACTTGAGACAGATCAAAGCAATTCAAGACCAAGAAAGCCGAATCAACAAACTTGAAGCTGAACTCGCAGTTACAACAAACAAGCTGGACAACGTACAAACCGTTTCCATTGAAATGCACAATAATGTTGAAATTGTGAAGGCAAACCAAGACCGAGATTTTAAGACCCTTGCATTTTTGGTTGATAACGCCAAAAGGGGGGAAGAAATTCTCAGTCACTTGGCTTTGCAACAACAAGAATTTATTCTTGGAAGCCAACAACAGCCAGTAATGTCTACTCAAGGTAGAGGCCGAAGCCGCGGACAATCCTCACAAGGACCATCTCAGATTGGTTTTGCTCAGTTCGCGAATCCTAGTCTTCGTACGAGTACATCAAAGGTTGCTGAACAGCGTGGCTGGTTTGAATGCTCTAAGGGTACCGCCACTCAGACAACAATATGGACTAAGGAAAATCTACCAAGCATGATCAAGAAATGGCCTGCAGCCGATCAAGCCCAATGGATCTCGGAGAAGAATAAAGAAGAAGAAGGCAAAAGGAAAAGAACCGAGATGTGGTATGAACTAAGAGATTTCACCGGAAATATGGGCATGAATCTTGGTGAAGAAAGAAGCTTCGAAGAATGTGTCTTATGGTGGGAAAACGTAGTTCTTCCGGGCAACAATATCAAAGAAGCTTTTGGACACTATATGGCTGGACAGCTTACAAAGAAATTTCAGAATGCAAAGTTCAAAGATGATTTCTTCAAGCTCAGAGAACATGTCAAGGAAATTTTGAAGAACGACTCTGGTGTGAAGAAACCCAGAAGGTAATCTGAAAATTCTCTTAAGCTGATATTTTCTATTTTCGAACCTCTGTTGCGTTTTTCTCAATACTCTCGAAATATATCAATAATAATTTCCCATGGTCTATTTTGAGTCTTTAATTTTATTTGTTTAATGTAATTAGACTTTCGTGAATTAAAAGACAAGAAATATGTCAAACGCACGACAAAATTAAAAATTGATGATGATCAAAATAAAAATAATTCAAGATGCGTTTAGGAGCTTGTCTAAAAATTTAATTCACAAGTTTCTTTTGATTGTGTCTAGAAAACCATTTGTTAAACTCATCTTGGCTTTGTCAAAAAAAATTGAGCAAAAAGATTATTTTTCAAAGACTTAATTAAAGCCAATGACTGAGTATAGGTTTTGGCATTATCAAAAGGGGGGAAATTGTTAGGAATAAAGTGTAATGGTTTTGATATGCCAAATTTTTATTTGTAGATCCCCCAATTTTGTTTTATAGGTCTAGTAGAGTCTTAGACCATGATCGGGAAATTATTTAAGTTGGAAAAGAGAAAAACAGAGGAAGATGCATGAAAATAGAAGAAGAAGATATAAAGCCTAAAATCAAGAATTTGTCTGGAGAAAATGACAAATTGAAGAAGAAGATGAATGATATGAAATCACGTCAATGCTACTCAAAGAAGATATCCCAGAAGAATTTTCGTGAAGAAAATTAATATTGGAAGAATGCATGAAATTGACTTGGAGATCAAGCATCTATGGAAAGAAAGGATTACATCAAATGTGATTGGAGATTTAATCAAAAGTTGTACGGACGAAGTGGATGATGCTTGATATATTATGCAAAATGGCTCAGGTTCGAAACTTACCATCAACAACAAGGTAAAGTTTGAGAAGTCTAATTAAATTAATCAATTGGGAGCCAATTGAGGTTGTAGTATGGGATGCAATTTCAAGTTGGGGACCGATTCAAAGAAGCCAATTTCAAAGTCAAAGTCAACAATTCTAATTGGGAAGTGCTTTGAAAGCACCAGGAGCAGTTTGGGTGGAAGTTCAGAACACCCAGACATAATTTTAGTAGGTTTCAGCTTGTATCATAATAATGTGCTAAACATAATATTATTTGTGTGTTTGCTGGGAACTAGGGGTGGAAATGGGCCAGGCCCCTACACAAGGGCCTATGTCCTGGCCTATTTAGGGCCTGGCTTGGCTTGGCCTGTTTAATAAAAAGGTCAGGCTTAGGCCTATTTAAAAGCCTATTTAGGTAAATAGGCTCAGGCCTATATATAAAAGCCTGGCCTATGAGCCTGCAGGCCTGGCCTGTTTATATATAATATATAAATATAATATATATATTTAATATTTAATTATTATATATTACATTTTATACCTATTATATACTGCCATTCGTCTGCTAATCTGCAAATCTGCTATATACTGTATAGTTAATCTGCTAATCTGCTAGTGAAGTTAGTGTTTAATACACTGTAGTTTATTTTTATCTTTAGTTTAGTTATACTGCTAGTGCTAATAAATTATAATCTTTTGTTTTAGTTTAGTTTAGTAATAAACTGTGTTGTTTTAGTTTAGTAATAAATCTTTAGTTTAGTTTAGTAATTAATATGTTGTTTTAGTTTAGTTTAGTAATAAATTGATTGCTGTTTTAGTTTAGTATAAATTGATTAGTTATAAATTATAATATTTAGATGGGCTGAAGAAAAAACAAAAGGTAAGAATCTACTTATTACTTTAATATTTTATATTATTTTATATTACTACTTGTTACTTTAATATTTATGGTTTATGATTTATGAATTATGAGCACTTGAACTTCTTGAATTCTGTTGAACTTTAATATTCTGTAATATTCTGTAGGAGAATTCTGGACAAGAGGAGATTATGTTGAAACCATGACTTAATTTTATGTGTGAATACTATTGTTGTTATTATGTTTAATGTTTCATGTTTGTATTATGGACTTATGATTTCTGTTGTTGTTAAACTTGTGAATTTGTGATGAACTTTTGTATTATGGTCTATGGACATTGGACTTGTAGACTTGAAGTTATCAAACTTGTATGATTTTTGTATTATGAACTCCTACTTATTAAACTTGTGTTGTTGGACATTTTATTATAAAATATGAACTTGGTTTTATAGTTTATGATTATTTATTGATTGTAATTTAATAATATTATTATGTTTTACAGTCTTTAAAATGTAGGCTTTAAATAGGCTTTGAGCCTATTTAAATATTCTCAAAGCTTATTTAGAACCTACTTTGAAGCCTTTTTAAAAGCCTATTTACTAAATATGCTTTTAAAAAGGCTTCAGGCCAGGCCAGGCCTACTGCAGGCTCAGGCTTGAGCCAAGAAAAAAGCCTACATACAGGCCCAGGCCCAGGCCTAGGCTTTACCTTTTCCTAACAGGCCCAGGCCTAATTTTTAAAAGCCTGGCTTGGCCTGGCCCATTTCCACCCCTACTGGGAACAAACTCTAACCGAATTAGTCAGACAGTTGACTTAATAAACACAATATTCTAAATTCGACTCCTTGAAGGAGCTGTCCTTCCATATCCTAGAGTGCAAATAATTAACACCCAGACATGAGAATGAAGAAGATGAAGGTATCCTAGAGTGCAAATAATTAACACCCAGACGTGAGAATGAAGAAGATGAAGATGAACTTACAGTGAAAATATTCTCACAAGGAAAAATACTAGTTTTAACTAGTATGGGATTAAATTGATGAATATTTTTAAATCCCAAAGATACAAAACCACTCCAGAGCTAATCAGAGAAGCCGTTCTACACCCAGATATTCCCACTCAATGTAAAACCAGAGGAAATATCAGATGAAGTTTGGTAACCCATTTACATGGAGATGAAGCTCTAACAACGGCTAGCTTATCCTTTTTGACATCTTTGCAGAAGATAAGATAAGATCTCTGACAAAAAGATACAAGATTTCAAAAATGAGAGCGTCTCTTTCCAACGGACAGATTCTCATTACCAGCTATAAAATGATGAAGATATGAAGACTTGAAGATGGGGAAATACAGAGCATACAAGAGAGCAAGAGCAGAAAATTCGAAACTCATCAAGGAGATCGAATAGAGCAATTAAGCTTGAAAGAGCATAGAGCAAAAATCTCATTTGGTACAGAGCATACCAAAAATCTTCAAGTGAGAAGTGAGAAAAGAAAAAGAACTCAGAGAGCTTCAAAGAAAATATTCAGAGAGTTCAAAAAGCAAAGCAAAATATCAAGTGCTTTACTTGATAAATTCAAAGAGAGAAAACACTCAGAGCTATCAAGAGAAATCATTCCAGAGTGTTTATCTTCATCAAAGAGACCTGCGCATCATTGAAGATCATCTACAGAGTCTCAGAAGTTGGAAGCAAGACAACACTTGTTTTGGAGCAAAACAAGAGAAGGGAGGAAAGTAGCACGGAGCTGTGAAATCCTGGATTGTCACACGGAGCTGTGTGATCCGAAGCAGCAGTGTCGGAGGCACTGGGCGTGATTAGTGCGGGCTTTGTGATCAAAGCACTAGATCACGGGATACGTTTCTACCGGAGTGTGGAAGACGGGGGGAAAGTAACGCGGAGTCGTGAAATCCTGGGATAGTAGCGCGGTGACGTGAAACCCGAAGCAGCAGTGTGGTGTCACTGGGCGTGATTAGTGCGGGCTCTGTGATCAAAGCACTAGATCACGGAATTCATTGTATCTTGGAACCAAGAAGTGGTAGATATAGTGAATTGCTCTTGGAGATAAGAGCAAGTGGAGTAGGAGGATTACACCACCTCGCAAACCACTATAATTGTCTGGTGTTCTTTACTGCTTTCTTTACTTACCGCTCTTTACATATTCGCTCTACACGAGATATACTGCTCACACAATCTCACACACACTTTATGTTTATTTATTTCCGCTGTGCACCATACTCTAACAATCTAGTTAAGAGTTTTGGTTTATCTCTGGCTTAGCAATTGTTGTGTTGTGCATTAAAGTTTGAAAGTCTATTCACCCCCCCCCCCCCCTCCCCCCCCTCTAGACTTTCACCTTACCTCTTTTTGGACCAACACACTTTTTCTTGACCAATTTTGTTTAGTCAGTGTTGTTGAAAATCGAATGTCCTCCCTAAATCCATCCTCACCATAAGGGAATAAAATTGGGTATTGCAATGACAAATATGCTGGGTTTAATTCACTAATTCTTTTCAAATCTCCAGTCTTACATTCTACTAAAATGTCCCGCTCACCCATCATTGGCTCTAAATCTCCTACGATCAGAGCGGCAACCTCAGATGCAGTTGGTAATGTATAAGTTCGTGCATCCGTAGCCCTCCTACCTATTAGTCTCATTTTAATCTCAGCTGAGGGATTACAATCAAGAAACTTCTTGGCTATACGGAATGATTTCACGAACACATTATTGTTATCTAACACCTCTTTAATGTCATGAACAACTTCTTCATGTAGACCCACTTGGTTGCTATCGCCTCTACAAACATTATAACGTTCAACAATAAAAACTATTGTTAGAGAAATCTTAAATAGTTTGGGTTGTGAATCAAGATCTATTACTTGAAATAAGTATATACCTAACACATTGGATACGGTTTTCTATTTCATTTGCTGTGTCATGAATATAAAGTTGCGCAAACTTCGGTTGAACTCCATCTGTAGGTAAAAGACTTCCAATGCGATGGAAGTTTTGACCATTTATACGGAATATTGGTGGTGAAGTACCATTATTAATTGATCTATGAACTTTACCACCCATAGATGTGAAACAAAACATGTTATTATAGGACCGTATATTTTGTAGAAAACATTTATTTTTCTCGCTTGGTACAAAAAACAAATCATGTAACTTATTAGGTGGCTTGTTCATCAATGGTAACTTTATTTTTCCATTCACACAGCAACTGGAGTACTTTGGGGCAGCATTTGGTCTTGATGCAGCTGACCGTTCGATTCCCCAAAAGATTGCATTACAGTACTTGTAGACATATTCTGGATCACCAAAGTCTAAGTACTCAACTGTAACAAAACATAACTAAAGGAGATTAATAAGTTGGAGTACATTGTACTACTAATAAGTTTACTCATTTCAGCTATATCAACAAACCAGTGTTTTCCACAGTTTGCAACTGTATAGTTTCAACAACCTCTTCAAATTCTGAAATCAGATTTCTGACGTGTATTTTTGAAGGACAACTTGGGCATTAAAAAATTGATACTTCAACGTGGAATCAATTATCTTTACCGTAATCTGATGAACTCACATGTCCTTGTAAGTATGTGTTATCTTTACCGTAATCTGATGAACTCACATGTCCTTGTAAGTATGTGTTAAGTTTAAATAACTCTATAACTTGTACTCCCTCGGTCCCGAATTGGTTGTCTCATTTACTTTTTGCACGCTTTTTAAGGAATTAAAGTAAATGTTATGTATTTTCCAATTATGCCCTTCACTTTTTCACTTTTGGAAATAAAAGCAAAAGTCATAAGGGTAATTTGGGAAAAAGTAGAATGATAGTGATGTTCAATTTTGGAAAGTAGACAACATTTTGGGACAAACTAAAAAGGAAAGTAAGACAAACAAAATGGGACAGAGGGAGTATGTTTTTAACTAATTATTGTTGAAATTCATTTAGTAATTGGAGTGTATTAAGTATTTTAAATTGAGAATGTATACAAATTATGCATAGTTGTACCTAAATTACCACTGACTTTGCAACAAAGATTGACCAATTTGCAATTGACTTCTCAGAGTATGTTCACAAAATTCTAAACTCACAAACAGCGTATGCTCCTTACTTTGAGTATATTTATTTTACTGTATCTATTAAAGCTTAAATTTGTGTGATTAAAAGTGTTTTTTTTTTTACTTTAAATAATTCATCAATTTGGAATCCTAGAGAAAGGAGGAGCCACAATTGCAATTTATGGATGGTGTGGAACTACATAAGGTATAAATTGCCAAATTACAAATCTATTTCTTTATTATAGATTTTATATATTTTCAGACTATTAGGAACATGACTGCATTATTATTATTTGTTTATAAAATGATGTGAATTGATCTTATTTGATTTTTTGACATGAATTTTACATGTTAAAGTTTTTAAAATATCATTTGTATTTTGCACAGTCCTAAACTATTCTATGTGGTAAGGGGAATTTTTGGGATGAATAAACACTTGAGATATAGTTACATTTTAAAGGAATACATTTTTTTATGATAAGAGTAATACATTTCCATTAATAACCAAAATCTCATGTATTTTACATGTTAAAAGGTAAAACTATCATTCTGTTTACATGGCATACAATATTCTAACAAAAGAAAGATAAAATTTTTTCAATCTTCATGCATGACCTATGTTGGTTGAAATTTGTTGGACCAATCTGTTTGAACTCCTGCTATCATTTGTTATGTGTGATGACTTGGTATATTTGTAGCCCAAAAACCTGCAAAATAGGAAAACAAAGACAAAGCCACTACAGATTTGAAATCAGAAATTAGGAATACTAATGTCCAACATGAAATTATATGCTACTGCTACTTTGCTTTGGTAGCCCTGTCATTTAGTTATTGTGATATGGTGTTGGCTAGGTAGTCATGCCACCTGCATTTTAATTAGGAATATCATAGAAAACAGTAATGAAAACCATATTGAAAATACTTGGACACTCATACCCAACAAAAACTCAGGCAAAACAGAATAAAGTATCCAAATGATCTCATCCCCATAGTTCAAAATAATATTTTTGAAAAACCAAAACACCATAATTCAATTGACAGTCATCATCTACTCCTTCACTATTCTTTCAATTTCTCTGTTTTCACAACAATCTCCTTGGTTTTTTTTGGAACTCTGAGTACTCGAGAATTCGTCAATTAAGGACCTTTTGACAGCACCAGCTTCATATCCATCACCAGTAAGGCCGTGAGGAACAGCTTGCAGAGGACTTTGTGCTTCATTGACATCCAACTCATCCTACACATAGGAAATATGTTAGAGTTTAGGTATCCCACATATTAGAGACCAAGTTACCCAGCATTAGCCAAAATTGTTAAGATATTATTACCTCATCCTCCCACAAATCATCTTCTGTAAGCTCAAGCTCCAACTTAGAGGTTAGGTCTTTATCCCTTCCATGCATTAACTCTGGGGCATGTAGCTCTAACATTTCCACATCATTTATAATCCTCATTACAGAAAATGCATTTAGGAGGTTTAGAAATTGTTCTTTTCGGACAGCAATTCTGAAAATGAAGTTGAGACCAATCAATGCTTCAAACTCAGCAGGAACACGATTTTTTCCCTACAGTTAAAACACAAAAAAAAAAAAAAAAAAAAACATGAAACATGACTGTTTAAGATTTTAGGGCACATACAAATAAGACTCTTAAAGATTTTAGAACATAAATAAAAATTGACATGTGTCTGCTTCTGTTTCAATTCTAGGGCACTCATACCCAACAACTCAGTGCACTCCCTGTCCCACATGACAAATGCAGCATTCCCATTTATGTCAACAACCCTGATTTTAACCCTATATCTCAAAATACCATCTCCCCAAGTTCTATCACAATCTTTGCAGTAGAGATACTCTTGTTTTGGCTCCAACTTCTTGTAGCATGATTTTGTCCGACATGAAGGATAATACCACTCACTATCAGTGTCAATGAAAACTATCCTAGCAGCTACCCAAAAGTCCCCAAACTGTTGCACATAAGAAATTAGATATTAGGGTAATTAACAATTAATTTGTTCTAATTTATAGTACAATTTGTTGGATTTGAATGCCTACCTCTTTCCGAGCATAAACTTCTGATATAGTTCTTAGTTGTAAATCATCATTGAGTGAGACACTGTATGAACTCCTTGGGTTGAAACTGGACTGTGAAACAATACTCCTCATCGGAGTTTGTTCAAGGCATAAACTGATTGTAATAATATATAAGGTGATTGATTTTAGTAACGATTGTGAGATGCTAAAAGAATAACAGCAAATGATTCACATAGAACACATTCATATTAGGAAATACCTTTCCCTAAACTGTTGGAACTCTGGAGTTTGTTGGTTAAATAAGAGTTGTGTAATATCATATGATGAACAGATTTTGATATCACCACCTAACATAAATGAAATATATTATTAGGTTACTTAGATTTCATATAAAAAAATATCTCTCTCTCTCTCTCTCTCTCTCTCTCTCTATATATATATATATATATATATATATATATCAACACCTAAACAGTTTTGAACTTACTTCTCAGACAGACCTTAGCTCTACAGAACTGTATTAAAACCAACCGTGGTTCTTCAATAGTTGAATTGTAGTACATTTCTACTTTGTTGACATGGTCATCCCATACAGTACAACCCAATTGGATACCACTGAAATTTGGAATAGAGATTAGTGCTTAGTAGAATTTAATTTAGGAATAAAATGAAAGAATTAAAAAATAGATACATACTCAGAATCCTCGATTACAAAGTCGATGAGCCTTGAGTTTTTCCCATTTATTAACTTCTCTTGTGGAGCATGTATCTCTACAACTCGGCCAATTACATCTAATACATTTAAAAAGATGATAAATGTAATGTTAGCAAAATTAAATATAGGTAAAATCTAGTAATGTAGAATTACCAAATAGTTGTTTTTCATCCACAGATTGGTTTGCTTTGAGTGTCTTGAAATCCATCAACCTGTACATGTTCATTGGGAATTTTGAACCCTTCAACTCTTTTATGACAGTCTGATAATTAAACTTTATCATGAATTTGTGAGGACTGGTTTTGAAAGAGTAGAAATTCGTAACGACAACAAAGTTTTTAACACCGTAGACTTTTCCTTCGGTAAAACTCGTACGAAATATTTAAACAATCTCTTATGGTATGTGACCATGCAAGAATGTGCCCTGCAAGAAAGATAAAATAACGTTGCTACTTTCATTTTTTTAAACTGTAATACGATATATTTTTCCCAGATTTCGAACTGTATTTGCATTACAAATTACCTGTTGGTCATGGAACACAACTTCTTTCGATTTGAGTATGGAAGAGGAGCTTCTCTCTGGGATGTCATATGCCCTGACAACTCGCAAACGCAGTGCGTTTCGCGTATTCATTGGTGAAATATCTGAAGCAAGAATGTACATTGTAAACTGCGTTTAGAAGCTGCAAATTTTTGTATTCGGTGTAGATGGGAGTGTTTGATTCGTAGATGGCAACTGGTATTGTAATGCAAAGACTGTGATTTAAATATAGTTGTTTAGACATACACGGCATGGGCTTTTGTTGGGAACCCAAAGGCGGCCTAATGAATAGGTTAGCATAATTATTACCATAAATATTTTAGGGGAAAACGAAGAGACCAGCAAATTTCAAATTATGTTTTGATTTTGATTGGTTTACAATTATTCAGTTGCCAAAATTTAAAGGAAAGAAAATATTTTTTAAAAATTCCTTGGAAACTGATAAGTTTTACACGATATCTAAGGCAAAAATGCCTTAAATAAGCACTTAGTCTATAAACGGCGTCGTATGGTTTGGACGGGAAATTTTTTAACTATGTCATTTTGCTTATATATATATATATATATATATATATATATATATATATATATATATATATATATATTATATGATTAAGCCAACTATCATGTAATATGATGACATTTCAATTACCATTTAAATAAATGGTTATAGGTTCGAACCTGGGGGGTGGAGCTTAGATTCTTAGGGTTAAAAATGTTTGAGAAAATATAGAACAAATATAACTATTGTGAAGGCATAATACAACTTTATTTTCTTATACTTATGATTCAGAACCGAAAAAATGAAATAAAATAAAATAATTATTGAATTTATATTATTTTAAAAATAAGAAATAGAATTTATAATAAATAAATAAATTTTGAATTGGCAATAAAAAAAAAATTGTTCGAATCGAACCATACTCATCCGTACATATAAACAATAATTTGTTGGAGAAGAAAAAATAAATGAAAAAAAATAAAATATATTTATTGTTGAATTTAAACTATTTTAAAATAAAAAAATAAAATTTTAAAATAAAGACAGTTCAAAATCGCGAACAGGATCCGAAACCACCGGTTTATGGTTCAGGATCCAGTTTTATCGATTCATAATTTTAATAAATTGAAATCCAAATATTAGGTTCTGGATCTGAATCATAACCGGAAACTTTTAATTCGATTGCTATAGTGTTCGGTTCAGTTAGAATCGAACCGTGGTCATCCCTACGTATACGCAATAATTTGCAGAGAAGAAAAATAAATAAAATGTTTACTTTAAGGGTAGAAATGTCAATTTAATATATCAGGTGGGAAAACCGTCACTTATAGAATAATCGAGGGGACTAATGTGCTAACATGAATAATTTAGGGAAAAAAATGCTATAAATATATATATAACTTAGGGGGAAAAATGTCATTTTTCCTTAATTAAATAAAAAATTATTAATTACACATCATAAATGAGGTTTGACCAAGGTGGTGCAAATAGCAAAATGAATTCCCATTCGGCTATTTACACCACCTATGTAATTATTGAAAGTTTTCACCTTTTTACAATTTCAAGATATTTTATACACATTTTTGACCAAAGGGTGGTGCAAATAGCAACACCCTTAGTTTACTAGTAGTGACTAATTATTTTACTAAATATTTAATTTAATCAGTTACTTATGATGTTTCTCTTTTTAGAAGAGTGTTCTAATAAATGAATTTATAAAATATTATTTAATTTTTTTTGAATGTTATTGGCTCTATTACATTGTAGTGTCTGTTAAAATATTATTTAATTAGTTATATATGCATTACCATTTTTATTAGACCCCTAAACTACTAAAATAGTATATAAATTGGTTTTTATTGAGAATAATACACTCATTTGCCTCAAAAGGTTAGCCTTACACGAAAATGGGAAGTAACTCAAACGTATTTATAACTTTTGTATTAATATTTTAGGATTGTCGTTCTGGGGTCTTGGCATAATTTTGTTGGGTTACCAACTCAGTCCAGGTTGAGGGACTGTGGTGTTCAACTACAGCAGTTGGGAGGTGACAAATTTGCTAAGTTCCGTAGGGATACTGAGAAATATAGGCAGTTCTACAACGGTTGAAGTACAGGCATGATGTGGCGTCAGTTAATGATTATCTAAGGGTGGAGAGTTGTTTGAAGCTCTTTTTTTCTCAAGAGGAGATTTGCTAGAAATAATGGTCAAGATGAGAAGTGAGAGTATTACATTGATTAATGAGAATGAAAAGTACAAGATATATATACAAGAATAGAACCTAGAATCTTAGTATAAAGTATAGAAATAGAATCCTTGTCTACTACTACAAATACAGTGTCCTAATAGTCAAAACAGCACTACAACGCAACGGTCCAAGGTCCTTCAAAGAGAATCGGTTAGCCAAATTCTTGTCCCTCAACTTACTGTAGTGACCATTCGTTCGGAGAGACTTGATGAAGAATGTCAGTGCAGTCTTGTCGTCCAGGCCCTCGACCGCCTGAGCTTCCTTCTGCCAGCGCGCTACGTACTTATGCAGGCTTTCCCCCTCATCGGGGTGCACTCGGGAAAGATTTGAGATGTATTTCTTGGGCTTCATGCTTCCAGCAAAATGTGTTAGAACCCAGTCTGCCAACTCTTCAAAACTGGTGATCGATCCAGGGGAAAGTGTCAAGAACTAGCGTTGCGCGGGCCCGACCAAGGTGGGAATGAACGCCCGACAAAACATCGGATCCTCGACCCCGACTACCTGCATCTTAGCTTGAAAACTGATTATGTGAATGCGCGGGTCCCATAACCCATCGTAAGTGGGGTGCTCGGGCAACTTGAAACCGGTTGGGGCCTGGTATGCTAACACTTCTATCGAGAACGGGGAGGCTGTTAGCAAAGTCTTGTTAGTCGGCTTATCCTTCCCTTCTATTTTTTTTCGCAGTCGCGGCTGCCAAGTCGGCCATTCCTGGGGCTGGCTGCTCTCGCACAACTGGTGACTCCCCCACTACTTTCGGCTACGGCTGTAGTGGCGGCTTCTTGTCGACGCCTAGAGGCTATTCTCCCTCGGCCTGCTCTCTACTCCTCCCGGCTGATTGGACAGGGAGCGGTGCCCGGCTCGACCACCCAATCGATTTAAGGCTGACCGAGCGGGAGCTACGGGCCTAGTCGTGAGTGCACAGAGCATGCAGGTCGAGGATGACTAGGCCAACGACCCACTAATTCCACTTAGTGCTCTAAAGCCACAGCGTTTACGTGTCCTCCTTACTCGGCCGGAACCGACTGCGCAGGTCGTAGCTGGGCGACATTAGATGCTGGACCCGTTCCACGCGCATACGCATCGATGGCTTGGGCCAACAACTAGCAAAAGTTGGTGGGACCTGAGCAACAGGTGGTGGAGGGTTCTCCCTAGGTGTTTCCCGAGTTAGCACGACAGTACCATCGGTACGTGCGGCTGACCTCTCGCCAAAAACACGACAGCTCAACTGTTCTCGTAAATCCCCTACGGAAGCACGACCGCCCGCAGTTTGTTCTCCCGCATCAACGACGACGGTGACGTCTCCGTTGGCCGCCGGGGTAGCGGCATTTCGACCGGCGTTGCGACTACTACGACGGGTTCGTGCCATTAGTAAAGCTTAGAGACAGGACATTTAGTTTCTATTCCCACGGACGGTGCCAATGTTTGGTTTTACGGCCTAGAGTAGCCGATATACGGGCCAACACTACCGTAAAATATTAGGTCAATCGAAACAAAGTATTTTGTAGTGAAAAAAGTAGAGTAACTTTATTTGATTGAAAAATCTGGCCATTTACAAGGTGACCCCGCTGGGGTATTTATACAAGGAGATGAATTCTCTATAAGGTAAGGATGAGGAAAAAATAACTAAACAAGCTTTAGAAGCTGCCATAATTGGTGCGGTAATTGCCTAAAATGAGAAAAGGAAATTACTTGTTACGTAAGAGAAAGTATCTCTGCATAATCGTCTCTGGAGCGCGCACTCAGTCGGGGATGCTCCGATTGCCTAGCCTGGTCGCCCGTTCGTATTAGCTGAGTCACCCGGTCAGGGACACGCCGACTACAGAGTCTGGTCGTCCACCCGAGCCGTTTGAGGGCCCGGCCGGGGACACACTGACTATAGAGCCTAGTCGCCAATTTGGACCAACTATAAGCCCGACCGAGGATACACCGATTGTGCAGGCTGGTCGCCCGGGTGCCTGCACAATTGTTGTACGCGAAGGAGGCCCTTCCTTTTGAACCGCTAAGTGTCCCCAGAAGTCAGAACCGACTACACTCCTGCTTCCGGGTTTAGTGCCGGATTAGGGGTATCCATAAGGTGTCATTATTGAGTCCACAACGATAGAGTTGTAGTGGGTGCTTGTTATACGTGACCGTGCATGCGTGTACAAGTTAACAACGACACTCTCACAGGAAACGTTTGGTAAACTTCATTAAGTAGGAAAGGAAATAAATAGGAGGAGTTCTCTGAACAGGTGGCAAGGGTCACTGGTTGTCCTTTGAATGAATGGGGTTGGAGCTAGAGGGCAAGGACTCACTTTTTCTGAATCTTCTTTGCTTAATTGGTTTGATTAGGGAAATGCTACATTTACTTCTATTTTGTACTTTTAATTTGTATTCTTACACACAAAATCTTGATGTAGACACTTGTATTGGGATTTACATAAAAAAAATAACTTATCAGAATTCGCCATATCACGGAGTAAAAATTTAAAAAGTATGATTAAAGAGTACTAGGACTCATTTGATTATTCAAGTTATATTTGAACCACTTTGTTTTGCTGTCATTTCAACCTTTATTTCTAGGTGCCCTTAATGAATTTTGCTGGGTTGGAAGTAGACGCAAATCATGCATGCATGTGACCTCTACTTTTAGTAGCTTAGTATTTACTACTTTTATCATTCACATGTTTTTCTCCAGAATAAAGAAATTCAAAAAATATATATTTTTTAAAGATTTTTTTTTAAGAACGATATTTTTTAGGAGTAATTTTTTGTCCATATGTAAAAGTTTTAACAAGTTAACAAAACTAAAGAGGGCAATATTATGCCTTGTATTTAGGGCGGTAAGTCAATAGGTTCTCTCGAGTCGTGGTAGGTCAATCGGTTGTACTGGTCTATACCAAATAGAAATGGCTTAAGTACAGTCTTCAATTGCAACTAAATCAGGTTCATATTGTTAACCTATCACCGATCCCAATGGTTGGTGATTGATATTTAATCTCAACCGTCACTGAAGTCTAATTTTATTTTTAGAAGTGTGTGTGTGTTTTTTTTTTTTTTTTTTTTTTTTGAGTTAGACAATTTTCAAAATCGAGTTTGTGTAGTGTGGTGTGTACAAGTCAATTACAATATATTAGTAGCTTCACCAGCAATCTCATATCAACGATTAAATAATCCAAAGAAGAGACAATTGGGATGCATGGTGTGAGCCATAGCTGTCAACTCACTTTAATTTCCGCCAATAAATTAAAGGCAATTCCATCAAGGGCGAATCGAAGGCCATGCACATTGGTGCAATTAAGGAGAAAATGACTCCTCACTTATTTCGGTGTTTTTTCCTGTCCAATTTGCCAGCACTCTTATATATAGTAGCAGCCAGTTTCAATACAGTACTTGATAACATAGTTAATTCATCAACTAATTTTAATTTATTTTACCATTATTAACTGTATGATTTGGTTAAATCATCAATATAAATGTTTGATTAATTAACTTTTGTAATCGTTTATTTCTCTAAAAAACACTAAAATTCAAAATAATGTTCAAAGTAACTTTTTCAATCAACATTTTTAAATAGTCATTTTAATTACATGTAGTCAAGTATATATCAACTAACAGCTAATTTATCAAACATCTTTCTACAATCCGCTAATATTATTAACACGTACAATCAGCTAACAACTATTTACTAAACACCCCCTTTGTCCCTCTCATCAACCACGTCCAAGCTACGTAACTCAAAGTACCCGTTTAATTTGGTCCTGCATCGCCATTAGAGTATCTTGTTCAATATCATTAAGGTACAAAAATCCTTCTATATATTAAAGCCAGCCATGGCCAATCAAATTGCAGTTTTTTCCCGCCCAAGTGAAATTATGTCGTTTTACTAATGGTGAGTTCAACGTTCAGATTTAATTTTTTTTTGCATTTTTTTTTATCTCGGTTTGAATGTACTTTTTGGATTCCCCAGAAATTAATTCGTAAAAACTGTGGGGCTTGTCTGTTTAGTGAGATCTGTATTTTTTGCGTAAAACGTTAGGATATTATTACTTCTTTTATCAGAAGTTGATTAAACCTTTTCGTTATTTCGATGCCGGCTGTTGTGCATCAATGCAGATATTATTAATGACACATCGATTCCTAAACCGATGTGTTATCATTAATAGGATACATTCATATCTGCCGCTCATGGAGTTCTATAAACTCCTTATTGTAGAAGTAGATTTTTTTTTCCATTGAAGACTTGCATTGCTTTTGGTGCGATACTCCTCCGATGATGACTGCAGAAGGGTACTGCGGTGAAATAGGGTGGTAGTGGAAGAAACTCAATTCAGATTTGCGCGATGGAAGCCGGTTTGAAGACCATGGTGCGACTCCCA
This sequence comes from Ipomoea nil, assembly GCF_001879475.1. Lineage (NCBI taxonomy): Eukaryota > Viridiplantae > Streptophyta > Magnoliopsida > Solanales > Convolvulaceae > Ipomoea > Ipomoea nil. The sequence goes on along the minus strand of NW_017616704.1, from coordinate 1,877,266 downwards.
TTGGCCCTGGTATGAAAAATTGCAAAACATAGAATATATTGTTAGTTCCAACCCGTTTGATGCATTTTACATGTTCATTCTTTATTTTGATGAATGGGTTTAATACGTACTTTGATAGTTTAATGTTGTCTTCTATTTCACTTAAGAACTGCTAAGAAATTCGAAATACTAAATAAAGTATCAGTAATTTGGATTACCACTACAAAGCGATATAGATTGAATACAGTTTTAAAATCCGGATAGATATAGCATTGTATTGCAATTATGTTGTTCAGATTTTTAAGTTAGTGCGATGTGATAATTTGTTTACTGATCCGTATTAAAAGGTAAGCTAACAAATAAGAATTTGATTTACATATTACAAATAATAAAAGGGAAGCTAATGATGAGTTGGCCTGAAGGTGTGTTAAGGTATCGGGAGGGTTGTGGATGTTAATGGTAATACTCCCTTCTTGCAATAAATAGGGACTAGGGAGTGCTTGGAGTTGATAGGAATTCGAGCATCAGAGAAAAACAACCAGGTATAGTACCTGCTTATATTACCTGTTTGTGTCTGCAAAAAGGTTCCATTTTTTGACTACTTTTTTGACATCTAAAAATTTTACTGTTAATTTAAATTTCAGAAAAGCCATAAACCACCAAAAGAGATTATGGCATTGATTGGAATGTCTATGCCTTTCCTGTTATAAGGATTTTGAATGATCAAATGCTGGCGTTGGAACATTATTGCCCAGAACTCCTAAATCCACATGATAAAAATCTTACTTCAGAAGTTCACCTAAATTGATGATGAGAATGAGCTAGATGAGGTCAAGCATTAAATCAGCAAAATATTGTGTTGGCAAATATAGTCTAGCAAAACACCAAGTCAGTAATACTCTCTTATTCCAAGGATTTTGGAGTGAAGAGGCTGAAAACCCTGCTGTACTCCTGGGTACACTTAAAGCTGTTGCTGGCACTAATTCAGAGTCTGTGAAGAGATGTTTGCTGAAGGAAAATAGTGTTGAAATTGAAGAGATGTAATAGTTCTGTGAAATGAAATGATTGTTCACAATACTTGAGTCATGCAAAAAAGTTTAGTCATGCTATTGTAATGAAATGTTCTAATCAATTGAAACTCTGCCTAATATTTAACATAAATATTCAGCACATATAGGACGGACTTTAACGGAAGATATGGTGAATGCTAGAAAAATGACAGCTAAGCAATAAGTTTGTTGAGAGTGGTTATCATCTAGATTTTTTCTATATAAATCTCTTCTCCATCTATGTTCTGTAATTTTTCCAAATTAGTGAATGAAAGTTCTTTTCCTATTCATATTCACTTCTTTCTCCCTCTCTTCCCCTCCTTGTTATCTGCCATGAGTATACACAGTTTGTAAGATGGTATCAGATTCTCGTAGACCACCAAGCTACGCCGCTGCTGTCACGGCGGTCGGAACTTCGAATACATCCGGAACTTCTGCCGGAACTTTGAATACCGCCGGAACCGCTGCCGGAACTTCGAACACATCAGGAGCAGTACCGATCGAGGATCCGAGCAGTCCTTTCTTCCTTCACAGTAATGAAAATCCTGGTCTCGTCCTTGTCAGTACACCACTCACTGAATCAAATTATCACACATGGTCCAGAGCCATGGAAATAGCCTTGAGTTCCAAAAATAAGTGGAAATTCGTTGAAGGAAAAGTCTCCATTCCTGATGAGCTTGATCCTCTTTATGAGGCTTGGCAGAGGTGTAACAATATGATCTGTTCATGGATAGTTCGATCGGTCTCACCAGCCATTGCTCAAAGCATTTTGTGGATCAAGTCCGCTCCTGAAATGTGGAGTGAATTAAAGGAGTGATTCTCAGAAGAAGATGCTTTTAGACTTTCAGATTTGCAGGATGAGATTAGTACCATAAAGCAAGGATCACAGTCTGTTACTCAATACTACACGCAGCTCAAAATCCTTTGGGATGAAATGCAGAACATCAGGCCTTTACCGTTGTGCATGTGCAGTCCTAAGTGTTCATGCGGTGCACTAGTCAAGATGCTACAATTTCATGAGAATGATAAAGTCATGAGGTTTCTAAAAGGTTGGAACGATGAATACTCAGGTATTAAGTCTCACATTCTCTTGATTGAACCCCTACCTTCATTAACTAAAGCTTACGGAATGGTTATCAAACAAGAGAGGAAGATAATGTCTAAACAAGTTGATTTTAACAGTTTGAATATTAATTCTGCCATTATGAATTCTACTGAGAACACAGAGGCAAGTACTGGAAATACAATTGTTTGCATGACTAGTACAAATAACAATAGAAAGAATTTCAGTACTAATCAAAATAACAGGAGACCTCAATGCACATATTGTGGAAAATCTGGTCATACTGTTGATAGATGCTATGAGAAACATGGTTATCCACCGGGTTTCAAAGCAAGGAGCAAACAATCTTAGCAGGCATCAGGACAAAATCAAGGCCAAAATTATAAAATCTCTCATCAAGTAGAAGTTGACAAGTTTGGTGTCACTACTGATCAGCTAAAGAACTTGATGGCTTATCTTCAGAGTCATACTGCTTCAAACGCAGTTCTATCCACCAATTCAGTATCTGGTGAAGGGAGTTCCACTGTAGCTGCTGTCACAGCCTATACTCCCATTAGCAATACAACACAATCTGGCTTGCTGTCAAAGTTCATGCCTCTTCAGGATACTACTGCAAAAGGCAAGTTTGTTTCTGTTGTATCTGCTAATGGAGTTATGAATAATTCCTTATCTTCTACTTGGATAATTGACACTGGAGCTACAGATCACATTGTCAGCAGTCTACATTATTATGACTCTTATAGGCCAGTCAATGGTGCCACTGTTAAGTTGCCAAATGGAAGCAATTTGGTTGTCGATCATATTGGTGACATAAAACTTTCTGCTACTATTTTTCTTAAGGATGTCTTACATGTTTCATCTTTTGGCCTCAATCTTATCTCAGCAAGTAAGCTAACCAGAGATTCAAGTTGTTGCTTGACTGTCTTAGCTGATTGTTGTTTTATTCAGGAGAAGAATGGATGCAAGATGATTGGTATAGCTAAAGAGTCAAATGGGCTTTACTACATTTCAAGTCCATCTTTGCAAGAAATTGGAGTTCCTGGTTTGAGAAACAATTTGTTTTCCTCTAGTTGCAATTATGCTTGTTCTCAGTTGTGGCATTACAGATTAGGACACCTTCCCATTAATAAGCTGCAACATATTGACTGCATTGACATTGATTTGTCTAGTAATAAAAATTTTGTTTCTGATACTTGCCATTATGCCAAGCAAAAGAGGAATTCCTTTCCTATAAGCACTACATCTTCTTCATGCTGTTTTGAACTTGTTCATACTGACATTTGGGGACCCTTCTCTGTTGCATCCTTAAGTGGGGATTACTATTTTCTTACAATAGTTGATGATTATAGTAGATATACATGGCTGCACTTAATGGCTCATAAATCGCAGGCAAGGGATCTTTTACAAAATTTTTGTGCTTATGTATTAACGCAGTTTAGTGCTCATATCAAAACCATTAGAAGTGATAATGGTCAAGAATTTCATATGCCTGCCTTTTATAGCTCAAAGGGAATATTGCATCAAAGGTCATGTGTTGATACTCCCCAGCAAAATGGTTTGGTTGAAAGAAAACATCAACACATTTTGAGTGTGGCTAGAGCAATCAAAATACATGCTCATTTACCTCTGAATTTTTGGGGAGATTGTGTCCTGCACAGTGTTTATCTTATCAATAGAATGCCTTCTCCGCTTATCAATAACAACACTCCCTTTCAATTATTATATGGTACTACACCTGAGTATAACAATTTGAAGATTTTTGGATGCATGTGTTTTGCATCAACATTGGCTCACAATCGAAATAAAATGGCTCATAGAGCTAGAAAGTGTGTTTTTATTGGAATGCCTACAGGAGTCAAGGGATACAGACTATATGACATTGATACTGGTCAAGTATTCACTTCTAGGGATGTGAAGTTCTATGAATCTGTTTTCCCTTTTTCAACAAGACACACTATCAATTCACAAGGGCCAGTTCTACCCCTTGTTGATACTGCAGATGATTTCTCCTTTCCTATTGGCCATTCTGATGTTGCTCTTGAACCAGAAACTGAACCTGCTGCCACATCCATTCATCCCGAAGCTCAAACTGATCATAGTCAGGGACTTAGAAGGTCTTCTAGACAAAGGCAATTACCTGTCAGGTTGCATGATTATCAGTGTGACACAACCGCAACTAACAGAACTTCCCCTCATTCCTTATGCAATGTCCTCTCTTATTGCTTCAAATACCAGGAAGTCAGTATCTGGTTTTTGTATTTTCTTAGGTGATTCCCTCATTTCCTGGAAATCCAAGAAGCAACCCACAGTTGCAAGGTCAAGTTCAGAGGCAGAATATAGGGCCCTTGCTGTTGTTGTTTGTGAACTGCAATGGTTGCAGTACTTACTATCTGACTTGCAGGTTGCTCCTTCCACATTGCTACATGATTAAGCAATGTCCTCAAATACTTCTTAGGCATTGAATTAGCTCGATCCTCAAAGGGGCTACATCTCTGTCAGAGAAAATACATTCTGGACATTCTAAATGAAACTGGCTTCTTAGATTGCAAGCCTGCCCCTAGCCCAATGGTTCCTGGTCTGAAGTTAGCCCATGGTGACAGTGCTCCACTAGCAGATGCGGGTTCCTATAGAAGATTAGTAGGAACATTGCTCTATCTCACTGCTACCAGACCCGATATTGCTTTTGCAGTTCAACAGTTGAGCCAATTCATTGATAGTCCTACTCAAAACCACCTTGTTGCAGCACATAGAGTTCTTCGGTTTCTTAAATCAGCACCTGGAGAAGGTCTATTCTTCCCTGCCACCTCTACTATTCATGTTCAAGCCTTTGCTGATGCAGACTGGGCAACTTGTCCAGATACCAGGAAGTCAGTATCTGGTTTTTGTATTTTCTTAGGTGATTCCCTCATTTCCTGGAAATCCAAGAAGCAACCCATAGTTGCAAGGTCAAGTTCAGAGGCAGAATATAGGGCCCTTGCTGTTGTTGTTTGTGAACTGCAATGGTTGCAGTACTTACTATCTGACTTGCAGGTTGCTCCTTCCAAATTGGCTACACTATTCTGTGATAGTAAATCAGCTATTGCCATCTCTGAGAATCATGTGTTCCATGAAAGGACAAAACACATTGAGATTGATTGTCATCTCGTTAGGGAAAAGGTTAAGAAGGGCTTGCTTAAACTTCTATATGTTCCCACTGCAAATCAACTTGCTGATGGCTTCACGAAACTGCTGCAAGTATCTGCATTTCGATTGTTTCATTCTAAGCTGCTGCTTGCTGATATTTACGCTCCATCTTACGCGGGGGGGGGGGGGGGGGGGGGGGGGGTAACGGAAGATATGGTGAATGCTAGAAAAATGATAGCTAAGCAATAAGTTTGTTGAGAGCGATTATCATCTAGATTTTTCCTATATAAATCTCTTCTCCATCTATGTTCTGTAATTTTTCCAAATTAGTGAATGAAAGTTCTTTTCCTATTCATATTCACTTCTTTCTCCCTCTCTTCCTCTCCTTGTTATCTGCCATGAGTATACACAGTTTGTAAGAGACTTGATCAATAAGTTGTATTGATAGTTAGTCACATACCTCTTGAATAGTGGGAGCTGAAACATTTTGAATAGTGAGAGCATGTTTATAATTCCTCAGCTTGCATGAACTGTATCGGTTCGTGGGTTTCAATTTCTTATATTTTTATTCTGCAAATTGGTACTAACTGTGGGTATTCTGATTATAAGTGTTGTTCTAACCCCACTTGGGATAAAGACTATAGCAGATCGGAACGATATTGCTATCACTATTCATACATCAAAATCCCACAGAATAGGAGCTGATGTCTACCCATATTATGCAAAACTGAATAGATATGCGAAGTATTATCTCAATATGTAGCCAGAACAACTAATATATACATAGAACTGATTCGCAGCACTACACCGTACATAAATTTTTTAAAAATGGCCTGAAAATACTTATCTAGATCCGAAGCTTAGGGTTTCTTCTGATAATTCTTAGTGAATCGTCCAAAATAGTTGGACAGAAGCTTCAATACAATGAGACAACATGCAGTTATGGCGTAAGAGTGGTAAACCTAGCTAAGAGTAGGGGTGTGCATGGACGGTTCGGATAGTTGGAGGACTCATCCGAACGGATAGCGGATTTGTAATTTTAACCCCAATATGTTTTTTTTTTTTTTTTTTTTTTTTTTTTTTTTTTTATGGAAATCCGTCGGATAACTAAGTTACTAAATCCTATACGATATCCGACTATCCGTCGGTTTAGTCGGATATCTGTGAATAATTAATAAACAGCAAAATTGAATATTTTTTTTCGAGTTAATTACCAAAATGGTCCTCTGACTATTACAAAATTACCAATTTAGTCCTCGACTATTTTTTTTTACCTAATAAAATCCTCAACTATGTAAAAGTTAACCAAAATGGTCCTCTGTTAAAAGAGGATTTCAAAAATGCAGTGAAGACATATGGAATACAGTATGGAGTGGCTTATCCCTGCATAGTTGAGGACCATTTTGGTTAACTTTTACATAGTTGAGGACTTTATTAGGTAAAAAAAATAGTCGAGGACCAAATTGATAATTTTGCGATAGTCAGAGGACCATTTTGGTAATTAACTCTTTTTTTTTTTTTTTTTTTTTATAAAAAAAGAGCTTTTTTTTTTAAAGGAGCCTGTTGGGCGTTTATTCAAAATATGCCGAAATAGCATTTGGTGGACCAGAGTCCGAATACATAACAACTGAATTCGTAAAAGCGGAAGATGCTAAAGTGTGCGCTAAATAATTTTCTACTCTAGGAACATAAAAAAGCGAACAATCATCAAAAGTTAACATACTGGTCCTGCAACTATCAATAGCATAACCCAGATATGATCGCGGCAAGCGTGTCGTAGATGATAGATATTGCTGCAAGGTCAAACAATCCGTGAAGAGCTCGATAGATCTTACCCCATGGCCCCTTAACCAAGATAGAACCTCCTTGCACGCGAAGGCTTCCGCCATGAGTGGTGAAAAACAGTCTAATATTGGTGCCGACATAGCTGAAATAAAACCTCCTTGTCCGTTGAGAATAATTGCCCCAACTGCTGCTCTGTTCGTTTGGGGGGAATACGCCGCGTCGAATAAACATCGTTGTCGCATGGATAATTGATGGCCACTGTTGGGAGTTGCTGGCGTCATTGGCAGCATGTGTTGTGACGAGGCAGTGGGTGGCGTTTGGTATTCTCCTACAATCACAACAGCATTGCCTTGTGACGCAGCAGTGGGGGGCATTTGGTATTCTCTTACAATCACAGCAGCATGGTGTTGAGCCCCTTCTTGCGGCACGGCAATATGATCTCCAACAGTCGTGGTGGTGGCCGTCGCACGAGTGTGTCCAGGATGAGCAAGGTTCCATGCATGTACCGTCGAGGTCGCCATCGCTATAACTCTCTGAGGTCTGGGTAAGTATGCATCCCATACAGCCCCATTTCTTGTTTGCCAAATATAATATAGAAGTGCCACTGCATAAATAATCTCATTATCATCTAAAATATTCAACAAATCATTAAACCAATCACTGAAAATATTTGTGACACTATTGGGGATTGGAAGGTGGGATTGTGCCCAAATGTTCGCCGTATAGTCACATGTGATTAGAGAATGCACTATATCTTCATGAATGAGTCCACACATGGCACAAATTGGATCAACATCCACTCTCTTCATAAGTAGATTATTTGTAGTGGGCAATATATCATTCAAAGTTCTCCATAAAAATGTTTTCCACTTTGGGGGGACTTCGAGTTTCCACAATTTTAACCATCTATCAAATCCACCCATGTGATCAGTGTAGTCACCCACTATTTTCCTGTATCCATCCTTAACGGAATATTCCCATCTCGGGTCCCCATATCAATACCACACGTCCTCATAATCTGGTGAGACAGGTACCTTCAATATTCGTATCACATCTTCAGGTATGAAAATATCTTTGAGAATATCCTGATCCCAAGTTCCTGTTTGTTGGTCCATGAGCCCCATGACCACTGCCTGTGCCAGTTGGGGTGGTTTTTCTGTTTGTATTGTCGGGTGATTATCATCATGTATCCATGGGTGGTCCCATATTAAAGTTGATTCACCATTTCCAATCCTGCGTCTAACACCCCCACAAATCAATTCCTGTGCCGCAAGAATACTACGCCAACAAAAGCTTAGATTATTTCCCAAACCTGCATCGAAAAAGGTACCTCTGGGATAGTACCTAGCCCTGTCTACCCTTGAAACCAAAGACTGTGGTTGTGTAAGGAAACACCATGCTTGTTTACCTAGCATAGCAAGATTAAAAGCCCGCAATTCTCTAAACCCCAATCCTCCATATTTCTTGGGAATACACAGTTTATCCCATGCCTTCCAATGAATACCCTGGTCATTCTTTGATCTCCACCAATATCGGTTCATTTTCCTTTCAATGGCTGTGCAGAGAGTCATAGGCAGTAAAAAGACACTCATTGAAAAGGTAGGCATAGCTTGAGCCACACTTTTCAATAAAACTTCCTTTCCTGCTTGCGATAACAATTTCTTATTCCACGAGCCAATTCTCTGTCTGATTTTATCCTCAATATACGAGAAAGCTGCCCTCCTATTTCTCCCCACAAATGAGGGGAGTCCCAGATATTTTTTTTCCAAAATTCGGAGCTTGTACCACCCCCAATATACCTGCAACCTCCTCTCGTATATCATTCCATGTATTCTTACTATAGCAAATACTTGATTTGTGATAATTAACTGCCTGTCCAGACATCTCCTCATATTCTTTTAGGCAACGTTTAACCACTGTCGCTTCCTGTACATTTGCTTTAAAGAAAAGCAAACTATCATCAGTAAAGAACAGGTGTGAAATTGCGGGAGCACCTCTTGCAACTCTACATCCATGTATTTCCCCTCTCGCTTGAGCCTGTTGTAATAATAATGATAGCCCTTCTGCACAAATAATGAAAAGATAAGGCGAGAGAGGGTCACCCTGCCTTAAACCACGAGTCGGGATAATCTGACTGGTTCGTGCTCCATTCACTAATACATTATATGACACTGTGGTCACACACATCATCAATAGCTCTACCCACCTCTCATCAAATCCCAACACCAGAAGCATTTTCCGTAAAAAGGACCATTCCATGCGATCATATGCCTTTGCCATATCCAGCTTCAACGCCCCCCATCCTGCTAAACCACACTGCTTTCTGTTCAAGTAATGACCAACTTCCGCAGCAATCAAAATGTTATCCGTGATTAGTCTGTCAGGTATAAATGCACTCTGGGAGTCAGATATAATATTCCCCATTAACGGTTTCATTCTGGCTGTGATGACCTTTGCCATTACCTTGTAAATCACATTACTCAACGCAATCGGTCTATAGTCAGAAATCATCTCCGGGGTCTTCTTTTTTGGGATTAAGATAATATTCGTATCATTCAGATTAGCAGGCAACAATCTAGTGTTTAAACAATTCACAGTATACGAGGTCACATCACTACCCACCGGATCCCAGAAGTGCTGATAAAACCCCGGATTCATCCCATCAGGTCCCGGTGCCTTATCCGGATACATTGAGAACAGCGCTGCCTTTACCTCATTATCCTCAAAAGGCCGTAACAGTGCCATATTCTGAGCAGCCGTTACCCGTGGTTGTATATTCTCAAAGAAATCCTCATTATCAACAGGAGAGTTCGTAGTAAAAATATCACGATAATAATTCAAGATAGCATTCATCATGGGCATCCCCTCAATCCAATCCCCATCATCATTCATAATTCTAACAATAGTATTCTTTTTCTTTCGATGAGAAGCATACCTGTGATAGAATTTTGTGTTCGCATCCGCACCCTTAAGCCAGTGCTGTTTGGCCCTCTGCCTCCAATAAGCATCCTCCTGCAGCTCAATACTAGTCAGGCGCTTGTCTAATTCTTGAAACTCAGCTAAAGATACTGAATCCGTACATCCCCTGAAACGCAACTGTTCCCTCCGTAGGTTCATTATTTGCTCTCCGAATTTATGGAACCGGTCTCCACCCCAACGTGTTAACCGCTCACCACAAAACGAGATACATCCTTGCAAACCCTTATCTCTTCCCTCACCCCAGGCTCTTTCCACCACACCTCTACAACCGTCATCATGCAGCCAAGCCATCTCAAAACGGAACCCTCTTCTCAAACCACCCCTCCTTTCCCGAAGATTCAGAATCCCAAGGAAAAGAGCAGAATGATCCGACTTTCGGGTCAATATGTTTTGCACACTTGCATCGGCCACCAGCTCCCTCCAACTCTGAGTAGCCAAAAGTTTGTCCAATCGTTCCTCTATCCAGTTTGGTGTTCCCTTCCCCTTTTCCCAAGTAAACGGATACCCTGACATAGGCAATTGCATTAAGCCACAATGCTCAATAGTTTCCCCAAAACCCCGTAAAAGGCTGTCTGGATGGGGATTTCCTCCCCGTTTCTCATACTGATATAACAAGTCATTAAAATCTCCAATCATTACCCATGGAAGGTTCGATCTGGTTGCCAATGAACGAATTAGATCCCATGACTCTCCTCTCTGCGGGCGTTTCGAAAAACTATAGAAGCCGGTCATCCTCCATCTATCAAACCCCGGTATACTCACTTCAACATCCACATAATTATCAGCATAACTTATCAATCTGGCTATACTATTTGTCCTCCACAACAACGCCAATCCACCACTCAATCCAGAATTGTCCACATAAAACAGGCCATCGAATCCAAGCTTAACCCGAAGTCTCTCTGCATGATCTCGGTTAACCTTGGTTTCCATTAGAAATACAAAATCGGGTTTCTTACGGGACACCATGTCCTCAATCTCCCGAACTGTCTGTGGATTACCCAAGCCACGACAGTTCCAGCTCAATGTACTCATTGGGTCGGGCGGGTCTGCACTGCAGCACCCGCCAATTGCAAGTTTTTTTGGACATCTGTCATGGCTACATCCTCTCCCTCATTCACTCGGTTACCTCCACACCCCCCATCCATCTCCCTCCTCCGTTTCGCCATTGCATGGACAACAGCATGGTCCATACGTTCACCATCCACACCCTCACCGTCCCCCTCCCTCCTCTCTCCCCTCCCCTCCCTCACCGGCTTCTCCCCCTTCGGCTTCCCTCCCAATGGCACCAACCATGGGTCCCCTATCTCCCTCGGTCCATGCACCCCCCAGCCCTAAGATCATCACTATACGGAAATTGCTGTACGGGAATGGTCGCATTCCTGACTTTTAGGCAAAATCTATAGGAATGTCCCATCATTCCACAGAAAAAATAAAATGTATGCAATCTTTCATACCTGAAATTCACCCAACAATACGATTTGTCTCGCTTCAACATTATCATCCTGCGCTTCAAAGGTTTGTTCACCAGGATCGCCACACGTATACGGTAATAGGTTAACCAAGGCGCATCAAGAAACCGATCATCCAGTTTGATGAAAACCCCCAAAAAATTGCCAATTTGCTCTAGGATCTTATCTGACGTATACCCAAACGGCAAGTCATAGAACTGCACCCATAGCTCCACCGTGTCCAGCACTACATCCGTCGGTACCACCCCATCCGGGAGTTGCTTGCAAACAAACGTATGATTCTGGAATGCCCATGGTCCTTCCTCCAACACATACTACATATCAGTTAAGTGATAAAAGACAAACATAAACAGTTTTGGTTGCACCTCCGTCACCTGTACCCCACGCACTGGCTGCCACACGAAGCCAAAACTTGTTTCATAAATTCAACTTTCACCGTCTTCTCAGTCAGAAAACGACCGACCAGAACCCATGTCTCCTCAACCTCAGCCTGCTCTTCCCCTTCGTCCGCAACCACCGGTTCGAAAGTGTCAACTTCCTCCTCGAGGACAAGATCTGCCCATCGGGCTGTCAAACCTGCTACATTTCCTCCTACAGTTGTCGACGCCATATGATCAATTAGCGTGGACTAACAACCGCTGCTTGCGAGCACAATTCTGCCACGTGGGAATCTGTTAGCGTGGAACCACCTACTGCTTACGAACACAATTCGGCGTTGCGGATCTTCTACTGCCCGGATTAAAACTGCTGCTTGTGGACGTAACTCGGCGACGTGGCTATTCTACTGCATGCGACCTCAAAACTCAGCGGCGTGGATTAATTAATCAACTTGCGATCACAAAAGGGCGGCGTGGATAATCTAATGCTTGCAATCACAGTTCGACGATAGAATTAACGTTACCGGAATACCGTAGAAAGCTAGAAAGTGTTTGAAAACTAGGAATAAACCCTAGAAGAAGACCAAAACCCTAGACATGCTAGAGAGAAAAATTATAAAAAAGAGCTTATTTGAGTACAAAGTCAAAATTTTATGTAAACAACTTCAAATTTCTAATAGACAGTAACTAAAATACTAACTTAGTACTAAGCAGTAAGCACTAACTACTAAGTACTAACAGTCTAACATACAATCATTATTCAGACATCAAAACTCAAAAGCACTAAACTACTAAAGCAGCATTTATACAAAAATACAAAATACTGAAATACAAGTCAACCCAATGACCGAATTACAACTTAAATGCTTAAAAACTGCACAGTATTGAGTATTTCAGTGAAACACTACAAGAAAAATGCACATAGACAACGGTTAATAACCGTTGTTGTAGAGGTATAATTTCTGTTGTTGAAGCCGGTGTTGTTGTAAGTCCCGCGCATAGACAACAGTTTTTTAACCGTTGTCTTTTCTAGAAACGACAACGGTTTTTTAACCGTTGTCTATTAAGTGTTGTTGAAACCGGTGTTGTTAAAAGTCACGCATATAGACAACGGTTTTAAACCATTGTCTTTTCTAGAAACGACAACGGTTTTTTAACCGTTGTCTATTTACTGTTGTCGAAACTGGTGTTGTTAAAAGTCACGCACATAGACAACGGTTTTAAACCGTTGTCTTTTCTAGAAACGACAACAGTTTTTTAACCGTTGTCTATTTACTGTTGTTGAAACCGGTGTTGTTAAAAGTCACGCACATAGACAACGGATTTAAACCGTTGTCTTTTCTAGAAACGACAACAGTTTTTTAACCATTGCCTATTTACTGTTGTTGAAATCAGTGTTGTTAAAAATCATGAATATAGAAAACGGTTTTTAACCGTTATCTTTTATAGAAAATACAACGGTTTTTTAACCGTTGTCTATTGTGTGTTGTTAAAACCGGTGTTGTTAAAAGTCATGCACGTAGACAACGGTTTTTAACCGTTGTCTTTTCTCTAAAACACAATGGTTTTTAACCGTTGTCTTTTCTTTGAAAGACAACAGTTATAAACTGTTGTCTATTGTGTGTTGTTAAAACTGCTGTTGTTAAAAGTCACGCTCATAAACTGTTGCCTTTTGTAGAAAAGATAACAATTTTAAACTATTGTCTATTGTAAAATAGACAACGGTTTTTAACCGTTGTCTCAATGGTTTTAACCGTTTTTAACCTGCTTAAATTTTAATAATATACAAAATTAATTTATCCATTCACCATCACCAAGTGTATTTACATAATTTTGCACAAGTTAAGATTCAAAATACAAAAGAACTAATTAACAAGTCTAAATACTTTCATGACCAATTCAAATCGAATCACCATCCAAGTCATAATACTACAAAAAAAATTTCCACGAACTAAGTCTAAATGATAACAACGTTCTAGTCATCAAATCATACCTACTCTATATGACTTGATACAACATCGGCTCATTCTGAACGTACCCGATCAATAACCGTTTTGTCATAATCAACTTGTTGGAACTACATGTAAAAAGTGAGTAAATAAATTAGTACGTAGTCAACATAACATTATAAGAGATAACTAGCTTAGATGGTTGAGATTCATTTGGTACCCCCTGCACATAGCAGAATGATAAAGCCAAGCATTATATTTTAAGCAAAAGCAGTACTCCATAATAAACATGCATAACCATGCCATTGGAATTACCTTCTCCTTCACAAATCGTGGAAGAGCAATCGAAGCCAGATTGCCGACATCAGTTTCATCTGGACTTGTGTACTCAATAATCTCAGTACACAAGTTAAAAGATTTAATAGTACCAAGATTCTGTTGGTTGCTTTTTCTATTGCAAGAATCCTATAATAATGAAGGAAAAAAAAATTAAGGATAACTGAAGCAATACCACAAATGAACACTCATAGCACATACAACTCACTTTATATAGCATGTAAGGAGTCCCTGTTTCTATCTGGGACTTCAAAATTTCAAACCACAAATTTTGTGCATGTACAACTTTCTTGGCCTTGCCCTGAGTAAAAGAGAAAACTGATAAGAATCAAGTACCAAGAAGAAACTATCCAGTCTACGGTGTATTTGAACAATGCAACAGTATCTTTGTTTCATATTGCATATAGAGTTTGTTGAATTCTTCACCCTAGCAATCTGCCAATCCAGGGGACTCATTTGGACAAAACAATGACCATTGCCCATTTCTTTGTACTCTCTCCATAAATAAATCAGGTACCCAGAGAATATAGAAAAGATCCCGGGCACGATGCTCTTCCTGAAAATGGCATATCACCATGTATCATCAATTATTGAGTAACCAAAAGCTTTTACAAGGAGTCAACAGTGTTGTGCAGGATAATCATAATATAGGTCAAACCATAATATTTCATGTCCAACTAACTACTATACATGCAATTAGAACATTATGAATCCAACAATACCTTTCCATGGTTTTTTCTTAAATCCAGAAACTCAAAGATATCTGCATGCCATGGCTCAAGATAAATAGCAAAAGCACCTGTATGGAGCAAAGAGCAGCATGAGAAAATAGTAACTTTATTATCCGGGCGCTAGGCCTAAAATAGTACTTATAAAGTCCCAGGTACAGGCCCAGGCTGGCGGCCCAAATACAAAGATTACGGCCCAATGAATGGGCTATAGCTAATTATGCTAGCGCTGCTAATAGGAATCGAACCCCAAGTGACTAGGTTGAGGCCGGGTATAGACTAGAGACCACTAGACTAGGGTGCCTGTAGGCCGGGTATATTCATGGTTTTATAGGGACCGGGTCCACCATAAACCGGGCGATATAGATATAGAATAGGGTAAGAAAATATTAGCTTTATTACCTGGGTCGCTAGGCCCAAAATAGTAACAGGTATATAGGTACAGAACGGGGGTTAGAAAATAGTAACTTTATTATTCGGGACGCTAGGCCTAAAATAGTACTTATAAAGTCCCAGGTACAGGCCCAGGCTGGCGGCCCAAATATAAAGATCCAAATACAAAGATCACGGCCCAATGAATTGGCTACAGCTAATTATGCTAGCGCTACTAATAGGAATCGAACCCCAAGTGACTAGGTTGAGGTCGGGTATAGACTAGAGACCACTAGACTAGGGTGCCTGTAGGCCGGGTATATTCATGGTTTTATAGGGACCGGGTCCACCATAAACCGGACAATATAGATATAGAACAGGGTAAGAAAATATTAGCTTTATTACCCGGGTCGCTAGACCCAAAATAGCCGGGTATAGGTACAGAACGCGAGATTCATAGATTTTTATACTGTAGATTCATAAATTCTATACTGTAGATTTATAAAATCTTTGGTGAATAATTTTATATTTAAATATGAACGAAAATAGAACTATTAAATTAACTTTTGAATTGTATTATTTCTTTGTTAAATTTTTATGCACTATATTTGGACAAAAAAATTTAATTACATTTTTATATTTGTTCTATATCTTCTAAACATCTATTTTCATCTCGTAACAAAAACAATGAAGGTCCAAATTATAGGTAAAATATACGGTGTAACACTTTAATAAATAAGAGTTGGTGTGGCTTGGTGGGTTTAGCTTTATTTGTTAAGTTAGAGGTCACAGGTTTTATCCTTAAGCTATATTTTATACAATTATTGTCTTGGTTCTCAGAGACAACACAGAACCAAACTCGTTATATCTTAGATGTTGTGCTTGAGTATATAAGTGTTGGTGTGGCTTAATTTGAGTATATAAGTGTTGGTGTGGCTTGGTTAGTTTAGCTTTGTTTGTTATGTTAGATTATTTTAAAAGTCTTGAGTTCTATTCTTCTTAGAGGCATTTTTAACCTATTTTATAAAATCGTTGTCTTGGTTTTCACAGACAACACAGAAACAACCCAGTTATATACCAGATGTTGCACTTTAATATATAAAAGTTTGTGTTGCTTAGTTGGTTAAACTTTAATTGCTATATTTGAGGTCATAGGTTCAACTCTTGTTGTTAACATCTTTGTTTATATTTTATACAACTGTTGTCTTTTATAAAATAATGATGTGCAAAGACTTGTAGTGTTGTGTATTCAAATACACTTAAAGACAACATACCAAAGACAACGGTTAAATAAAACCGTTGTCTTAAACAAATAAAGAATACGCAACGGCAACGGTTATTCGTTGTTGTTGTAGTGTTGTGTATTCAAGTGCTATTAAAGACAACACATAAATGACAACGGTTAAATAAAACCGTTGTCTTTTATAGAATAATAATGCACAAAGACAACGGTTTTAAAAAACCGTTGTCTTTGTAGTGTTGTGTATTCTAGTGCGCTTAAAGACAACACACCAACGACAACAGTTAAATAAAACCGTTGTCGTTTTAAAAATAAAGAGCGCACAAAGACAACGGTTTTAAAAAACCGTTGTCTTTCTAGTGTTGTGTATTCAAGTGCGCTTAAATACAACACACCAACGACAACGGTTAAAAAAATCGTTGTCTTTTAAAAAAAAAAAAACGCACATAGACAACGGTTTTAAAAAACTGTTGTCGTTGTGGTGTTGTCTTTTCACAAAATGCACAAAGACAACACACTTATAACAACGGTTAAGTAAAAACCGTTGTCTTTGACAAAAGTGTTGCATCAAAGACAACGGTTTTGGACCAAACTGTTGTCTTTTATACAAAAAGACAACACTTTTCTTAAAAACTGTTGTCTTTCTAGTGTTGTCTATGTGCATTTTTCTTGTAGTGAAAATACAAAAGCACATCAGCACATGGCAGTTGGCACTTGCAAACTCTGCACAAATCCACAACCTAAGCCCTAATCTGCTATCTGCTAATCAATATACCAACTAATACTCTATTCCTCTTCCTGAACAAATTATAAAAGGTAAGAAAGTAAGTAAACTTGAGAATAGTAACAAAACATACAAGTTAAAACAGAAATGAGTTGACTTATTGGGACAAAGGGTGCTCAGACTTCTTTATTTATAAATCATGTTAGGATTGGGGGCAAATTGCCTGAGTTATGGATTGACCACAGTTCATGGCAACATACCAAACCCAATCCCTAAATCCCAGATTTTAGAGAACATGGTGGAAGCATCATCATTGCATAGTTAGTCTTTTACAAGCATCAGTTGTGATTTGTAAACAATTAAATGTAACAAATGTGAAACACTGAAAGTGAAAAATAATAGTTTACCTTTTTCAAATTTCTCCACTTCATCTATGTTTTCTTCAACTTTGAGTGGTTGATTGGTCAACCTTAGCCAATCTTGTGCACAAATAAGTGTCTCAACAATTTTAGGAGTAAGAGAACTCCTAAATGCATCAAGAACTCTTCCACTGGTACTAAATGTTGATTCTGATACAACTATTGAAATTGGAACATCAAGTATATCTATTGCAATTTTAGACAACACAGGGAATCTTCCAGCATTTACCATCCACCATCTCAAGAGGTCAAAGTCACCATCCTCCTCTACAATTCCCTCACTCAAATACAAATCCAACTCCGTTTTCTTGGCAGCCAATTCACCAGACCCCAATCTTTGTTTTTTTTTTTTTTTTAACTGAGATTTTAACAAAGCTTGGGGCCTCCCAACTAAAACAGGATCACTAACAGAAACAGAAGAAGCAGAATCTTGAACAAAAACAGAAGCACCAAAACAGAAACACAAGGAGCAGACTGGACAGAGAAACTTGCAACATAATCACCATACAATTCCTTAAGGCCATTCATCACATTCTCAAACAAGGGATTACCAACTACATCACCATACAATTGATTAAACTGATACAACATGTATTCAGTCTTGTCCCTAGGGTCCAATATTGATAGAAATATTTTTGTAATAAAGTTTTGATGAGCCAAATGTACTTTAGATCCCCTTAGAATTTAGGTCTTTAGTACAAGCATCATATATCAGAATGTCAAATTGAGTATGCAAAGGAAAGTCTACCTCATGAAGAACAAAATTAATTTGGAGAAATAATTTTGGTCCTACAAGTATTCATCTGGAACACAAGTACTAGACAATGGCGTTCATCCAAAGAATAACTGGATGAGCCTAATAGTGAAATGGTAGAAGTCTTTACATACAACGATCACACCCGAGATCAATTTCCCCCCAAGGATTTATTTTTTGCACAATGTCTCAAAAAGAAGCACAATCCCTCAAGTCAAACAAGCACAATGTGTTGAAGTCAAAAAATAAGCACAATGTTTCAAGAAGAAGCACAATGTCTCAAGTCAAACAAGCACAATGTGTTGAAGTCAAAAAAGAAGCACAATCACTCAAGTCAAACAAGCACAATGTGTTGAAGTCAAAGAAGCAAGAAGCGAAAAAAACACAATGTGGCCAAATCAGAAAAGCACGATGTAGCAAGTCAAAAAAGCAAGAAGTGTCAAGTCAAACAAGCAAGATCTTATTTTTAGAGCACAATGCGTCTCAAAGGAGCAAGATGTGACAAAGAAGTAAGATGATAAGAAAATAGATAAATTTGAAAGAATTTATGTTGGTACATCTCACATGTCACAAGAATCCAAATTGCCTAAAGATATGATCAGAACGGTGGAAAATTTATGAAGGCATGGATAAAAAATCTTATCCTAGAAATAAATTCTTCAGAAGAACTTATTGCAAAGAGACGTTGGAACTTCAAAATGGACAAGGAAAATAATATTTTAGAAACAACTTGAAAATCAAGTTGAAATAAAATATTATCTTGTCAGGCAAGTTGACAATCAAATCAAATTGAAGACCTACCATTGTTAACAATATCAGGCAACAAGATTCAAACTTCAAATATCAAAAATATCCCACTCCAACGGATATATTTGATCATCTATAAAAAGGCCATGAAGACTTGAAGAACAAAGAGAAGTGAATAGAGGTGAATACAAAAAAAAAAATAAATAAAAATACAAGAGAACAGACGGGTGAATAAGTGCAAGTGCTAAATATTCATTGAGATATCTAGAAGAGAGACTTAGTCTGAATAGTCTCAAATTTAGTTGGAGAGAGATACAATTACCTTTGTATTTGTAATTGTAAAAAGAATATAGTTGTGTGCAAAATGCTTTAGTAAGTGTAGCTGTGTGCAAAACACTCGTAGTTGCTAAGTATAGCTGTGTGCAAGACACTTAGTTGGCGTTTGATATAGCTGTGTGCGAAGTACTCGTAGTTGAGTGTAGCTGTGTGCGAGACACTCGGAGTTGGGTGTAGCTGTGTGCAAGACATCCGGAAGAAGTGCTTGTGTATTGCTTATTCACTATTATAACTGTGTGTGGAAAATAGTGAATTACTCCTAGAAGTGAATGGAGTAAAGTGGACTAGGAAGATTACGCCACTTCCGAACCACTATAAAATTGCCTCTCTCATTTACATACCGTACTTACATAATTCGCTTTATTTATTTATCATCCGACTAACCCGTTTACTATTCATTGTTTATCTCTATCTTTCGGGTTTAGTGTTTTTTTCACGTATGCATGTAACTCAAACTTTCCATACTTAACATTTGAATTATTCTAAGAAAGTTTGACGTGTTGCATGTGACATTCATCATACAGTCGACGTGACACGAAGTCTTTTGATAATCTTGAATATCATTATTAAATATTGAGTGCACCATCTCCTTTAAATATTCAAGATATTCATGCCATCCTTATACATGATCTGAGCTTATCCTACACGTGCATGTGATTCAATTTATTGATTGGGTATAACTCTTTACACTTATTTATTTCGCTGTGCAGTTCAAGTTCAACTCTACTCTATTTACTTGTTACTTAGAGTTGAAGTTACCAAAGAGTTATTTAATTTTAGAAAAAGCTTAAAAGTCTATTCAACCCCCCCCCCCCCCCTAGACTTTTACCACCCTATCGGGACCAACATTTGGTATCAGAGCGGTTGTCTATTTGAGTTAATTTTGACTGCTAGACAGATCTCAAAAAATCAAGATGATGAAAAGAGATATGGCTGTTGCCCAAAATTTATTATTTTCCTTAGAAAAATTTGATGATTGGAAAATTCGCATGCAGGTACATTTATCTGCATTACATGATGAAATGTGGGAAGTTATCAACAGTGGTCCTATTGAAATTTTGCAAGTCAACACTTCATCCGTACAAACAAGTGACACTTAATAATATATTCCAAAACCGAAGGTGGAATGGTCTCGTGAAGATAGAACAAGAAATAACTTGGACAATATTACCAAGGATATTTTGTTTAAATCTATCGATGACACGATATTCCCAAAAGTTCGAAAACGCCAATCCGCAAAAGAAGTTTGGGAAACGCTCATTCAAATTGGTGAAGGAGACGAACAAGAAAAAGATAATAAACTCACCATAGCATTAAAGAAATTCGAGGATTTCAAAATGCTAAACGGCGAGAATATTACCGACATGGAAACAAGATTTGCCAAAATCTTAGGAGAAATTAATGATCTTAGAAAAGACATTAATCAAAAGGAAATTTCACTCAAAATCCTACGTGGTCTACCATCTACATGGGATATGAAAGTCACGGCCATGAGAGATCATAGAGATCTAAAAACTCTATCAACCGATAAGCTTTTTAGTGATCTAAAAGCTTATGAATTTGAGATGAAGTCAAGGATCGAGGAAGATCATGAAGAAAAGAACAATGCACTCATAGCCGAGCAACCGTCAACTTCAAGGTCAGTACAAAATAATGAATTATTGCCTAATGATCAATTTGCTCTTTTTGTCAAGAAATTTAGGAAATTCATGAAGAAGAGCAACTACAAGAAAAATTCACAAGGGAAACCATGGAATGCAACGAAAAATTCGAAGAAAGAAATGGTTGAGGAAGACTCAAATTTGTGTTACAATTGTAGAAAGCCTGGACATTTTGCAGCAAGTTGTCAACACCCCAAGGTAGTAAAAGTCAATACACAAATATTTCTAACTCTCAACAGGAAGAATTCAAGACCAAAGATAAAAGGTTCACAAAGAAAAGAAGAAAAGCACTTATTAGTTACCCACTTGAGACAAGTGAGTCAGAAGAGTCTTCAAGTGAGGAAAAAGATGACAATGCAATGTTTTGCATGAGTATCTCCAACAACTCATCCTACGAGGACATGTGTCTTATGGCTAATGAAAATGAAGAAGATGAGGTAACATCTAAATCTTATGACTCTGTAAATTCTTCATTCTCTAGAGAGTCCTTCTTTCACTTAATGAAAGATTGTCAAACCGTAATGGACACTCGCTCTCAACTCAAAGAGCGCAACAATTTTTTAATTCTCGAAAAAGATGAATTAAATGAAAAATTGCAAAATGCTCTACTTGAAGTGAAAAAATTGAAGGATAAAATTATTTGTCTTCAAGAAGAGTGTAAATCAAGGGAAGTGAGAGAACACAACCTTAGAGAGGTTATAGCAACATTTACACATTCATCCAAAATAATGGACAAAACGGTAAATATGCAAAAACCCTCAAGTGATAAAACGGGACTTGGTTATGATCCTTCGTGTTCTCAAGCCTCTAAGAAATTGACGAATTTTACTACTACTTTGAGCAATAAAGTCCAAGTGGTAAAATTTGTAAAAAGTCAAGATAGCACAGTGAGACAATGAATTGGTTACCAAACCAATGCCAAATTTAATGCTGCAAGGCCGAAGACTCAAAGAAATAATATTCAATATTTCTCCTAAGCAGTATATAAAAAGGCAAAAGTTTGTTCCTAAATAGAAACACACCAATGAGTCAAGTGGACAAAGCCCTCATAGGAAAATGAGAAGAAATCCGAGAATTGGGGCAGGGAGATTTTATCCCTTTAAACAAGATTGGCTTGATAATATTAAACCATGGACTAAGTCCAGATTTAATGCCTATCATAGACTCAAACAATCTACTTCCCAAGTGCCAAAAAATCGAGTCAATTTTAAAAAACCGGCACCAAAAATGTTTTCAAAAATTAGTTATGATTATAATGTGTTTAATGGTTACCAATCACTTAAACTTATATCAGTGAGTACAAGGTGGATTTGGGTACCAAAAATGACTAACACTCAAGGACCCAAATCATGTTGGGTACCTAAAAATGTGTAATTTATTTGCAGGAAATTTGGTACTTCGATAGTGGATGTTCTAGACACAGGACTGGAAATAAATCTAGTCTTGTGAATCTCAAAAATATCGAAGGACCAAAAGTCGTATTCGGTGGAAATGAAGGCATAACCAAAGGAATTGGTACAACATCTCGCAATAGTTTAACAATTGAAGATGTATCTTTTGTTGAAGGTCTAAAATTCAACTTGTTAAGTACAAGTCAATTTTGTGACAAAGCATATCTAGTAGAATTCTTCAAAGACAAATGTCAAGTGAAGAATAATTCCTCGGGAGAAGTTGTGCTCGAAGGAATAAGGAAGAAAAATATGTATGTGGTTGATTGGAACACGACAAAAGAATCAGTATGTCTACTAGCAAACAACTCTCACTCAACAAGTTGGGAATGGCACAAAAAATTGAATCATCTAAACTTCAAGACCATCAACAAGCCAGCAAGAAACAAACTCGTTGAAGGTCTACCCGACATTGTTTACAAGAAAGATCAAATATGTGATGCTTGCCAAAGAGGAAAGCAAACAAGTCATCATTCAAAACCAAAGGTCAAGAATCTACAACAAGACCGCTAAGTCTACTACACATGGATCTATTCGGTCTAGTAGACCCAGTAAGTCTAAGTGGTAAGAAATATACACTCGTTGTTGTTGATGATTTTTCCAGGTACACATGGAGGATATTTCTCAAGAAGAAAAATGAAGTGGAGCAAAAGTTGCCAGAACTACTTAAGTTGCTACAAAACGAGAAAGACTTGAAAATTGCAAAAATCCGAACTGATCGTGGAACTAAGTTCGTGAATCAAGTAATTCAAGCCTACTGCAATTCTCAAGGAATTCTACATCAATTATCTATCGCACGTACACCACAACAAAACGGTGTAGCCGAAAGAAGAAATAAAACGCTAAAAGAAGTCGCACGTGTAATGATTACGTCAGCCGAGCTACCTAAAAGATATTGGGCTGAAGCAATCAACACCGCATGTTATACGCAAAATCAAAGATTGATACACAAGTCTTACAATAAGACCTCGTACGAGTTATGGAAAGGGAGAAAACCTAAACTCAACTATTTTCGTACTTTTGGTATCAAATGTTTTGTTCTTAATAATGGTAAAACATATCTAAAGACTTTTGATGAGCGTGCAGATGAAGGAATATTTTTAGGTTATTCATCTACCAGTAAAGCCTTCAGAATATTGAACAAAAGATCAATGGTGGTGGAAGAATCAATTCATGTTACATTTGATGAAGTCCATAAGAAGGAAACCCAGAGCAACAAAAATGATCAGGAAAGTTGTCAAGTAGAAAAATCATTTAATGATACTGACACATCTTTTAAAGATCATGTTGTGCAGGGAATAGAGCAATTGGACATTGATTGCAATAGTGAAGGACACGTGGCAGTAAATGAAGATCCACACGTGGGAACTCTAAACTCTCAAGCAGAAGTACATGCTGGAGAACAATCTGATGAGTAAAATGAGTCTACCTCCAACTTACCTACTGAACAAGGAAACGTGGAAAATCCATGCAATCCACAACCTGACTTGAGATGGCTAAAAAATCACCCTCCAGAGCTAGTAATTGGAGATCCACGAGAAGGAGTAAAAACAAGATCCTCAAATATTGATGCTTTATTTTCTTGTTTTCTTTCTCAGGTGGAACCAACAAGTTTTAAAGAAACTCTAAATGATCCGGACTGGATTAATGCTATGCAAGAAGAGCTAGATCAATTTAAAAGAAATGACGTATGGGAATTAGTTCCAAGAGTAGAAAATTACAATGTAATTGGAACAAAATGGGTCTTCCGGAACAAAGCCAATGAAGAAGGAATTGTTGTTCGAAATAAAGCAAGATTAGTGGAAAAAAGGATATTCAAAAGAAGAAGGAATAGATTTTGACGAAACATTTGCACCCGTTGCAAGACTTGAAGCCATCAGAATTTTTCTAGCTTATGTCGCGTACAAGAATTTCACTGTCTACCAAATGGACGTGAAAAGTGCATTTTTAAATGGCTTACTTGAAGAGGAAGTCTACATCGAACAACCACCCTTTTTCGAGGTAAAAGGTGATGTTAATAAGGTCTACAGATTAAAGAATGCGTTATATGGGCTAAAACAAGCACCTAGAGCTTTGTATGACACCTTATCAACGTTCTTAATTAAATGTGGTTTCACAAAAGGCCTTGTTGATAAAACCTTATTTAGAATTCAAGAAAATGATCATATTTTATTGGTACAAATTTACGTTGATGATATTATTTTTGGAAGTACTAATAAAACTTTATGTGAGAAATTTTATAAGCTCATGCAGAATAGGTTTGAGATGAGCATGATGGGAGAGTTGAACTACTTTCTTGGTCTACAAGTAAAGCAACTCAACGAAGGAATATTCATCAATCAGGCCAAATACACAAGAGATCTTATAAAGAAATTTGGTCAAGATGGAAAAGCCTCAATCAAGATCTCGATGAGCACGTCTTTAAGATTGGATAAAGATGATGAAGGCAAGGACGTTGACGAAACAAAATATCGAGGAATGATTGGATCATTACTGTATCTCACTGCAAGCCGACCAGATATATCTTATTCAGTGGGAGTATGTGCTAGGTTCCAATCAAAGCCGAAAGAAAGTCATTTTCTTGCTACCAAGAAAATCATTCGATACCTAAAAGGAACAATCAATGTGGGATTATGGTATCCCAAAGAAGGTAATTTTACACTAACTGGTTTTTCAGATGCAGATTTTGCAGGGTGTAAGATCGATTGAAAAAGTACCTCAGGGACATGGCAGTTCTTAGGGGGAAGATTAGTATCTTGGTTCAGCAAAAAGCAAAACTCCATAGCTACAAGCACCGCCGAAGCTGAATATATAGCAGCTGGGAGTTGTTGTGCACAAATTCTTTGGATGAAGCAGCAATTAAAAGATTATGGTGTAAATTGCGAAGATGTTAGCATATTTTGTGATAATACAAGTGCTATCGCAATCACTCAAAATCCCGTGCTATATTCAAGAACTAAGCATATTGACGTGAGACATCATTTTATCCATGATCACATCGAAAAGAAGAATCTGAGAATAGAATATATTCCAACAGAAAATCAAACAGCTGATATTCTCACAAAGCCCTTGTGCGAATCAAGGTTTGCAAAATTGGTACACGAAATGGGCATGATCGAACTGAGCTAAGTCACTAAATCTCATTTAACTATAAGCTCATTTTTTTTATTAAATGTTCTTATATATTTTTTTTTCAGTCACATTTTTAATTGCCTATGTGTCCAACGTGCACCAAAATGTCACTTCCTAGTATCTAGGATAATTTGTCTTAATTTTTTATTTTTTATTTTGCATAAATACCTTTCTCTTTAACCGTGTATATATATAAATTTACAAGATTTTCTTACATGCAATATCTACCTTATTTATGTGTGACAAGATAGTTGTGATGATTGCCTATTAGCTTAAATAAGAGTATCTAGTTATGGTAGTTGAAAGCATTTACAGCATCACATTTATTTAGTTGTCTACTTATTTATTTATTTATTTATTTTTCGGCCACTATCACTTTTATTATTATTATTATTATTATTATTATTATTATTATTATTATTATTATTATTATTATTATTATTATTATTATTATTATTATTATTATTATTATTATTATTATTATTATTGTTATTGGAATAGACTTAGTACTATTATTTTTATGTCGCAGGTCAAAAATGATTTTATACTTCTAAATTTTACGACACAAAGCAGACAAACCAAATGGAGAATATAAAACCTAGACTGACAATTAGTTATGAAAACGAGTGGAATTCCAAAAATACCCCTCAATATTTAGGAGTCATAGAACAAAGTTAAAGGACCTCTTCGTAAAACACCCCTTCCACTCAAACCGGTCAAAAGGTCAAAAGTCATCATCTTCTCCACTTTGCAACCCTTCCAAACACCTTCGAAACTCTTCATCTTCCATAGCCGAACACTCTCAAAATTCTTGCATCTCCCAATCTCCATCAACTCTCGACTACACAATGGAAACAATCGGACAATCAAGTTCACAAGTCCATGAAGAACAACTCGTGCAGATTAATCTCACCAAGTTGGCCACCAACGCCAAAGCCAAAGGAAGCTTCGACCCTACTGGATTTCTCAAAAATGCCAAAAATTCGGAGCTTGCCCAAAGGATCATCCATGCAATACAAAACAGTGGTCTAATGAGGTTATGTTCCTATTCCTACTCTGGATATTATTGTGAGGATGTAGCCGACTTCTATGTCAATGCCAAGGCGAACGGTTGGAACATTGAGTCCAATGTTAATGGAACTCCCATCTCCATTGGAGAAAATGAGTTATTTCAACCTTTGGATTGCCTATGTCTACACCGGAACAACCCTTACTAGATTTAGACATGCATGTATATGACCGAACTGAGGTCTGGACAGAGATTAGGAATGAAAAATCATCTGTTGAACCTAATCTTTCTGGAAACAAAACTGATTTGAAGCCGGAATATCAAATGTTGATCAATGTGATATACAAGTGTATTCTGTGTAAAATAAATAGTATGCAGGATATATCTCCAAAAAGAATTGGTTTTTTGCATGCTATTATGACTGGTGTTAAGGCAAATTGGAGTAAGTTGGTGTTGAGCGGAATATGTCACTTTGTTAAGGGAGCAAAAATCAAGAACGGGAGGTTTAGCCATGTGTTAGGTTTTGGCTTATTAATCGGTGAAATCCTAAAACACAAAGAATTGATCATGAGAGCAAGGAAACCTTTTGGAAACAATAGGATTCTTCACAAAGATTTCGAGGTGATAGATGAGTCTAACAAAAGAAAAAGAAAACCCCGAGCACTACCCGCCAGAAAAAGATTAGTGCAAACATCATCAATGAAAATCCTCTACCCGAAACCCAAGCTAATGATCCTCCAAGCCACACTCATACATCCAGCCACAATCCCAATCCAAGCAACACTCATACATCTAGCCACAATGACCAAAACCTAAGCCAGACTCACACCACAAGTCTCAATCAAAACTCCAACCAAAATAATATTCCAAATAACCCAACCTCTCGGGTAGAAACCATGGAGGAAGTTCAAAGTGGGATTATATGTCAATTTGATGGGTTAGACTCAGTTTTGGTGAGTGAATACCAAAGAATATTGACTTGGAGAAATTGGAGACTTGGTACATACCAAGAGTTGATGTCACGTGGACCTAGTATAGAGAATGAAGAAATATTTGCTTTAAATTGGATTGGTTGCCATATTGTTTCTCAAGCCACAAGAATTTCAGTTATTTAATGCTACTTTTCTAGCCAAATTGAAAGCAAAAATGGTCAAGAATGTGCAAGTACATGAAGCTCAAGAACGACTGCCAACTGGGAATGATTTCATAGATGATGATGAAATTGATCGAGTGATTGAGATGTCTCGACATATCACAGATCAGGAACTGGCAAGTGGCTCTCAAACTGAATTCTTTGGTCAGTTCACTGGTCAAGGAAATGATATTGTGAGTCCAAATTATCTTGATATTGATCTATATGATGTGAGTATTTTGAATCAGACTGAGGTGAGCCATGCACAAATCGAAAATCCAGCCATGCAAGGCAGTCAACACACAGAAGAAGGACAATCTCAACAATTTGAGAGTGGTCAAGTTGACACCATTGTGCATGAACATTTTACCCCAGAAAGAGCAAGGCAGGAATAAGAACAATGTCAATTGCCTGGTGACAACTCAGCTGTAACACCCCGAAATTTTTCAACTTTTAAGACTTATATAATAAAGGTAAATTCTCATTAAATCCCAAAACATAATATAAAGTGTACGGGGTTCTATGCCACACCTGAGCTAGAGAACTCAGGTGCACAGGCTCACTAACTAATATCCTCAATAATATAAATGCATAAGCGTGGCACGCAGTCCGAAAGGGAAACTATCTATTTCTACACTCCAAGACTCTAGCGCGCTCCAGTGTCTACCCCTCTGTGCCTGAAAGCCAAATATATCTGTTCAGCGAGAGATGCTGGTAACCCACTCCAACGCGTTGAAATACAATACATATAGGCATATATATAGATATATGAAAAACCATTTCGAAGCATGAAGATATATCCTAAGAGACTCTAGCTTTTAAAACAGGGAATAGACTCGATAGATAGGGATAAACACAGTCAACAGTCATATAATTCACAAGCATAGGGAACAGACCCGACAAATAGAGATAAGCACAGCCAATAGTCACAACCAAGCATATACGGTTTACTAGCATGTATCCTATGGTCACACTTTCATAACATTCGTAACATCAAACCATCCATATCTCATCACATAGCACACTTTGTTGGCGCCACAGGACCAATCGCATGACCATACATGAGGGTCAGCGCATATAGCTCTGACACGGCCCCGCAGCACCCTGCCCCGTATCGCAACACGGAGGGGTCGATCGCAACCGACCGATGAACCGTAGCTCATCATAATGTTTGATCGCAACCAAACAGTGGACCGCAGCCCAAGAGTAGTCATCTGACCGCAGCCAGGAATATGAACCGCAGCTCATGTAAAACGTTTGATCGCAACCAAACGGTGGACCGCAGCCCGAGAGTGTAAATCTGACCGCAGCCAGCTTCTGAATCGCAGCTCAGGAATAACAAATTTGATCGCAACCAAATTGGGGTATCATGCACACATAACACATAGCAAACACATGCAACCCACATTGACACATTGGGAAGGGGGAGAAATCGTATAACGAAACCTATGCGTGATCATCCACCAACTAAGAATAATCCTAAGGGGTTCATACTTCTTACACCTAGGTCAACGGGATACCAATTCAACTAGCATGTAATATATAGGACTCATTCATCCTACGAATGGTACCCGAACATCAAACTAGACATAGGCACGATAGACGGAGTCCGTTGGGACACCACGGGGGTCGGGGGAACAACGAACGGGGAAGCCGGAATCCCGAAGTGGGACTATTTCTAGCGGTAGCTGGTGGGTGAAGGGTCACCCGCCGGCGACAAATTTCCGGGCAGCGGGTGCCCGACGGGCGGCTGCCCGCTGCCGTCGACGTCCATTCTGGTCGCGGGTAGGTGGCGGGTCCCCTACCCCCACCTACCCCCCACTGACTCTTTTTCACAAGTAACGCCCCGGGAACCTTTGTGGAACCCGAAACCATGCTTAGACACCTTTAAACGCAATAGATGACAACACGTAGACAATTAACGGATCAAAAGCAAGAAATATACGGCACATATCCTATCATGCTTTCTAAACATAATTAACACCCAAACATGCGAATTCCCACCCAATATATCAAGAATAACACCACACGAGTTTCACGATACATCCTAGGGCTCTAATTATATTTAAATCATCAAGAACGTAATTCATCCTTTAATCATCAAGAACCAATCCAATTTATCAAGAACATCACACAATCATTAGGAATCTAGGTTTATCAAGAATATCACACAATCGTCAAGAATCTCTTTCCATCATCAAGATTATCAAGATTACCCAAGAAATCATAACATCAATTATCAAGATCACACCATCAATATCATAGACGAATCATCAATACACAAGAATGTAGAGGGATGCCTAGATGGAGATCATAGCTAAGAATATAGGTTTTGTTGAGACATGGGTTACCTCTTAGCCTTAATTAATTTCCTTGGCTATGAAGGATCTTTCTCTAAGTCTTTCTTCTTTCTTGATTTCTCCTAGGGGAATTCTTGGAGCTCCTTGTGTGGTGAGAGATTATTGTGGTGTGGGTTCTATGTGCCTCCTATGTCCCCTATTTATATATCTAAGAGTCCTAGTTAGGGCCCAATACTATAGGCTTGCTAACTCTATTCCTTTTAGGACTAGGGGTTGGGTTTAG
Organism: Ipomoea nil; assembly: GCF_001879475.1. NCBI lineage: Eukaryota > Viridiplantae > Streptophyta > Magnoliopsida > Solanales > Convolvulaceae > Ipomoea > Ipomoea nil. The sequence continues at coordinate 1,846,869 of NW_017616704.1, read as the reverse complement.
AGATGAGGGCCCATGGACTATGGTGGGCCTTTTCCTAATTAATTATTGTAATTTAATTCTTTCTTTGGATAATTGTTTAAATGATTAATTGGTTTTAGGGGTCGTAACACGGGGTGTTACACTCTCCCCCCCCTTACAAGGGGCTTCGTCCCCGAAGCCCGGTGTGTTAATCCATTCTTTCACCCCTGGACATCCCGTATTTTGGCCTCCTGGTTAGGAACGCGGCTCCACGTTTTGTCTTTTTTGGGGTAGACTGGACTTCTGGTGTCGTGGTGATAGGAAGGTTTGGGTCTACCTTGGTTTCCTGCTCCGGAGCTGGATGCCCTGCGAGTGCCCAAGGTGGCCTCGATTGCTGCCTCCCTCTGATCTAATGCGCGTGTCGTGTGGATTAAGGATGAGAACCCTTCTTCCATGATTTGGTTTTTCCGGGTGAGTTGTGCTACGATGCGCTCATTGACCGAGTCTTCGCTTTGTCCCCTTGGGTTTCCTCCCGATCGTGTGTGTGCCGGTGGGTTAGGCTCGTTATCCTCTTCCTGGTCCTCACTTCCCTCTAGTCCCCCACAATCTTGCATTGCCCGTTTAAGCTTTTTGTTGGAGATGTCCAATCGGTCAACCAACTCTCTACGCTCCTCCTCGGGTTTGAGACAAATTTCCTCGAGGGTGACATACTGTCCTCCCTCGGTGTAACGGAGGTTCTGGGCATTAAAAATCATCCCATTTGCGGTCTTGACCTCAGTGTGGCTCAGATCCACCTACTTTTTCTCCATGATCCAACTTAGGATCATCCCGTAGGGTAGGCTAAGCCGGTTGCTAGTTTTGCAAAATTCTATGTGTTTCATCATGAGGGCCGGTAGGTTGAACTTGATTTTGTGTTTCAAGAGGTAGGTGAAAGTGCACTCTAAACTCCCCACGTCCTTGCTCTTATTATTCGTGGGCAAAAGGCTGTCAGTCACAATCATAACCAATATCTTTTGCTCCGCAGTTAGCCACTTCCTATTTGGTCGTGTGGCCGAGGTGAACTGTAACACCCCGTGTTACAGCCTTCAATCCCGGATTAATTATTTAATTAATCCCGTTAATAATAATTAAATATGATTTAATTATGTTAGGTTTACCTTTAATTAATTAGTAAGGTCCACCATGAACCGTGGACCCTTGCCCGAATAAGAATCTTAAGCCTGTTAGGAATAAAGGAAGTAGGCCTTTTACTATTCAGATTATGATTAGGATCCTCTTTAATTAATATGGTCCACTATGGACCATGGACCCTTATCCCTAAAACAAGCCCTAGCCCTATAAGGAATAGAATTAGTAAACCCATACCATTCAGGCCCTAACTAGGAGTCTTAAATATATAAATAGGGAACTTAGGAGGCACCTAGAATCCCCACCACAATAATCTCTCACCACCCATAGAGTTCCAAGAATCCCCTTAGGAGAAATCAAGAAATCAAGAAAGCTTAAAGAAAGATCCTTCATAGCCAAGGAATTAATTAAGGCTAAGAGGTAACCCATGTCTCAACAAAACCTATTTTCATAGCTATGATTCCCCCTTAGGGTTTCCCCCATATTATTGTGTATTGGCGAGATATGATGATGATTATTGATGTTTGACGTGATGATCCCATGAGGGATCTTGATAATCTTGATATTGGGAGATTCTTGATGATTATAAGGAGTTCTTGATGATTATGTGTTGTTCTTGATAATTGTGTGATGCTCTTGATGTTTATGTGTTATTCTTACCGAATCTTGCAATTAGAAGACGAACCGTATTCTTGTTGATATAAAAGTGATTAGAACCCTAGGTTGTATCGTATGATCTTATTCTTGGATTATCGGGTGGGGAAATCGCATGTTTGGGTGTTGATTATATTTAGAAAAGCATGATAGGTTATGTGCCGTTCGTTTCTTGTATTTGATTCATTAATTGTCTACGTGTTGTCGTTAATTGCGTTGTAAAGTGTCTAAGCATGGTTTCGGGTTCCACAACGGTTCCCGGGGCGTAAAGTGTGTGAAAAGAGTCAGTGGGGGGTAGGGGACCCGCCACCTACCCACGGCCGTGAAACACCGCCCGGCAGCGGGTAGCCGGCGGGCGGGCAGCTGCCCGCCGGCGACCCGCTGCCCGGAACAGTAATTCCGGCGGGCAGCCGGCGGGTGGCCCCCCACCCACCGGCTACCCGCTGGAAATTTCCCCAATTCGGGATCCCGGCTTCCCCGTTTGATGTTCCCCCGATCCCCGTGGTGTCCCAACGGACTCCGTTCATCGTGCCTATGTCTAGTTTGATATTTCGGGTGCCGTTCGTAGGTTTACGAGTCTATTACATTGCATGCTAGTTGAATTGGTATCCCGTTGACCTAGGTGGTAGAAGTATGAACCCCTTAGGACTATTCTTAGTATGTGATGGATCACGCATAGGTTTTGTTATACGTTTTCTCCCCCTTCCTAATGTGTAATGTGGGTTGCATGTGCTTGCTATGTGTTATGTGTGTGTGTTACCCCAATTCGGTTGCGATCGGATTGGTTATCCTGAGCTGCGGTTCAGAAGCTGGCTGCGGTCAGATTGATACTCTTGGGCTGCGGTCCACCGTTTGGTTGCGATCAAACGTTTCTATACGAGCTGCGGTTCGTCCTTTTTCTTGGATGCGGTCAGATGACATTCTCTTGGGCTGCGGTCCACTGTTTGGTTGCGATCAAACACCATGATGAGCTGCGGTTCATCGGTCGGTTGCGATCGACCCCTCCGTGTTGCGATACGGGGCAGGGTGCTGCGGGGCCGTGTCAGAGCTATATGCGCTGACCCTCATGTATGGGCATGCGATTGGTCCTGTGGCGCCAACAAAGTGTGCTATGTGTTGTGACATGGACGAGTTGTGATTACGAGTGTCTTGGGGGATGTGACTATGGGATTTATATTGGGGATTGTTCATGTTGGGTTATGATCATTGTTTATGCTTTGCCCTATCTGCCTTATCTGTTGTGAACTGCATATGCTCGTTATAACTGTTGCTTGTGTCTGGCCTTATCTGTCGAGTCATTCCCGGTTTTAAAGCTAGAGTTCGTAGGATATATCTTCATGCTCAAAATGGTTTTCGTATATCTATATATATCTCTATATGTATTGTATTTCAACGCGTTGGAATGGGTTACCAGCATCTCTCGCTGAACAGATATATTTGGCTTTCAGGCACAGAAGATTAAGTCACTGGAGTGCGCTAGAACTTAGAAGTAGATAGTTTCCCTTTTGGCCTGCATGCCACGTTTACGTATTTACGCTTTGAGGATATTAGTTAGTTAGCCTGTGCACTTGGGTTCTCTAGCCCAGGTGTGGCATAGCACCCCGAACGCTTGTATTTATATCTTGGGATTTAATAAGATTCTACCTTTATTATAAGTTTTAAATGTCTTGAAAATCTGGGGTGTTACATGAACCCTTCCTCTTTCCCGAGTAGGTACCCGAGGTAGTCTTTGTACCCCGTATTTTGGGTATCAATCCACCCCTTTCGGTCGTAATTTGACACACCCGTGGTGGTCAATTTCAAGAGTTTGGCCAAGCGGCATTCGGAGAGTATGATTTCCTTGCCGCGGACCTTGGTGGTGATTTCTAGTTTATCACCCCGTTTGGTGGCTACTAGATGTTGATAGAATTCTTTCACCAATTCGGGGTACGTATTGTAAAACCCTAGATTTTCAGGATATTTAAAACTTATGAAATAAAGGAGAAATCTTATTAAATCCCAAAACAGAATACAAGAGTACGGGGTGCTATGCCACACCTGAGCTAGAGAACTCAGGTGCACAGGCTAACTAACTAATGTTTCAATAATGTAAATGCGTAAACATGGCACGCAGGCCGAAGGGGAAACTAACTACTTCTACGTTCCAAGTTCTAGCGCGCTCCAGTGACTTACTCTTCTGTGCCTGAAAGCCAAATATATCTGTTCAGCGAGAGATGCTGGTAACCCACTCCAACGCGTTGAAATACATTACATATAGAGATATATATATAGATATACGAAAACCCTTTTGAAGCATGAAGATATATCCTACGAGACTCTAGCTTTTAAAACCGGGAATGACTCGACAGATAAGGCTAGACACAAGCAACAGTTATAACAAGCGTATACAATCCTTAACAGGCAAGACAGATAAAGCTGAGCACAATTAATAATCATAACCCGATGTAAACAATCCCCAGCATAAATCCCATAGTCACATCCCCCAATATACTCATAAACACAACTCATCCATATCTCATCACATAGCACACTTTGTTGGGGCCACAGGACCAATCGCATGCCCATACATGAGGGTCAGCGCATATAGCTCTGACACGGCCCCGCAGCACCCTGCCCCGTCTCACATTACGGAGGAGTCGATCGCAACCGACTAATGAATCGCAGTTCTATATAATATTTATATACCTGACCGGTCTTTACCAGCCTGGTTAACAGTTGGGATGGTTCTCAACCCATTCAACTGCCCGTATAGTGGACCTTTGTCCTATATAATATTTATATTCCTGGCCGGTCTTTACCAGCCTGGTTAACAACCGGTATGGTTCTCAGCCCATCCGACTGCCCGTATAGTGGAACTTAGTCCTATATAATATTTATATACCTGACCGGTCTCTACCAGCCTGGTTAACAGCCGGTATGGTTCTCAGCCCACCCGACTGCCCGTATAGCCCGATTGATCTCAACCAAATCGGGGTAACACGCACACATAACACGTAGCAAGCACATGCAACCCACATTAACACATTGGGAAAGGGGAGAAAACGTATAACAAAACCTATGCGTGATCCTTCACATGCTAAGAATAGTCCTAAGGGGTTCATACACCTTTCACCTAGGTCAGCGGGATACCAATTCAACTAGCATGCAATATATAAGACTCATACAACCTACGAACGGTACCCGAAATACCAAACTAGACATAGGGACGACAGACGGAGTCCGTTGGGACACCACGGGGGTCGGGGAAACATCAAACGGGGAAGCCGAAACCCCGGGTTGGGGTATTTTCCAGCGGGTAGTCGGTAGGTGGGGGTCCACTCGCCGGCTGCCCGCCGGCGTGCACTGTTCCGGGCAGCGGGTGCCCGGCGGGCAGCTGCCCGCCCGCCGGCTGCCGGCTGCCGGGACTGCCCGACTTGGCCGCGGGTAGGTGGCGGGTCCCCTACCCCCACCTACCCCCCACTGACTCTTTTCATCACAAAAACGCTCCGGGAACCATTGTGGAACCCGAAACCATGCTTAGACACTTTACAACGCAATTAACGATCAACACGTAGTCAATTAACGGATCAAATACGAGAAACGTACGGCACATAACCTATCATGCTTTTCTAACATAATCGACACCCCAAACATGTGATTTCCCATCCGATACACCAAGAATGATATCATACGATACAACCTAGGGTTCTAATCACTTTTATACCCACAAGAATACGATTCGTCCTCCAATTACAAGATTCGGTGCAAATAACACATAAGCATCAAGAATGCCATACAATTATCAAGAATGACATATAAACATCAAGAACTCCACATAATCATCAAGAACATCATAATTATCAAGAATCTCCCAATATCAAGATCACCCAAGGGATTATCCCATCAATCATCAATAATAATATCGCAAATCATCAATACACAATAATATGGGGAAATCCTACGGGGGAAATCATAGCTATGAAAATAGGTTTTGTTGAGACATGGGTTACCTCTTAGCCTTAATTAATTCCTCGGCTATGAAGGGCCTTTCTTTAAGCTTTCTTGCTTTCTTGATTTCTTCTAGGGGGATTCTTGGAGCTCTTTGGGGTGGTGGGCGTTATTCTTGTGGTGAGGGGTTTCTAGGTGCCCCTTAATCCTCTATTTATATATTTAGGAGTCCTAGTTAGGAACTAATATTATGGGCTTGCTAATTCTATTTCTTTTGGAACTAAGGATTGGGTTTAGGGATAAGGGCCCATGGATTATGGTGGGCCTTTTTCCCTAATTAATTATTATAATTTATTCTTTCTCTTGGGCTATGGGTTAATTAATTAATTGGTTTTAGGGGCCGTAACACGGGGTGTTACACGTATCCCCCTTGACGGTGAGGTACGCATCCAAAAGCCCTTGGTGATAAAGCATATCGACCAATTCTGGAGAAAATTGGTCGGGTTCAAGGGCTTTACCTCCGATTACGGTATAGCCGGTGCTGCTCCATTCTGGGGTACGGGTTCCGAGGGTCTTTTTTGGCATTTTTGGGTAGATGGCACTTTTCCGGCGACCTACCGGCGTGTTTTCCGACGGTGCGGTTTTCTCCGTCGGCGAGGAAGGTGGCGGCGAACTCGGCTCCGGTGACGGCTCGGCGAGGGGAGGCGGCGATTTTGGGGTGGAGTCGGGCATTGTGTGGCAGCGGGCGGTGTGCAGGCAAGTGGCGGGCGGCGCTGGTGTTGCGGGTTCCCTCCGGCGGCGATGGCGGCGTGCGACGGGGTGCGACCTGGGCGGTTGGCGGTGGCCCGGCTGCTGGCGGCGGTGGGTTCGTGGGTCCGGCGTTGTGGGGCGGTGAAGTGAGTGGGAGAAGGGAGGAGAGAGGGAGGGGAAGTGAGGAAGAAGAAGAAGAAGAAGAAGGAGGGTTTTTGATTTGGGGATTTTGGTGGGTTTTAGGGATTTGTAGGGGTTTTAAAAAGGGAGTGTTCCCTTGAGATTTCAAGAAGTATCCTTAGCCTAGTGGTCAAGATCTTGGTCTTATATGTGGGAGGTTAAGGGTTCAATTCCCATTGGTAACACTAAGTTTTTGATAGTGTGGTCCTTGTCTTTTTCCTTCTTTTGTCTTCTAGTGGTGGGGGGCTTGGCTTGCTTTCCTTATGTATAATTTTAGTTCCACCCTCGTAAGTAGAGTCGAATTTCGATCTAGTCTTTTATTTATAATAATTCTGAAGTAATTAAGCTAAGTAAGTAGTTCCACTACGAAGGTGGTTACAAGGAATTTGTCGGTTTATCCTAGACAGAACTCGTCTTCTTGGTTTTCTTTCGCGGGGTTTGCGTGGTCCTCGTCTTCTGGGGTTAGGTTCCCCCCATCGAGGTTGTTCTCGTTCCCGAGTTCGGCCTGGGTGCGGCTCATAATGAGTGGTGCGGCTCATAACGAATATCTTTCCGGGAGCGCCGTAGTTTCCTTGGTGAGTGGTGCCCCCGTGTTGACCCACGGTGGTGGTGCGTGGCTTTTGGGGTTGAGTGCACTGGAAGGCCTTGTGTCCTTCTTCCCCGCAGTTGAAGCATCGCCAGGGATTGCCCATGCAGTCTTTGCCTCTATGGCTTTTGTTGCATTTTGGGCAAGGGAAGCTTCTTGTGTTAGCTTTGTTGCTCCCTAGGGGTGGCCTTTGGCTGGCCAGGTTACTTGGTCTTGTGTTGGTGTCGTTTCTTGCCTTTTTTACGGGTGGTGTCCCACCTCCGGTGTTTCTTTTCCGTATTTGTTCTTGAACCCCTCGTTTTAGCAGTTGGATTCGATCGAGATTTGCGGCACTGGAGTAAGCCTTGTTGAGGGTCCGGGGTCTGCTCACTACTAGTGCTTTTCGGGCTTCGAAGTTGAGACCCGATACGAATCTCTCTATTTTGGTCACCTCAGTGGGGACTAGTTCCGGTGCGAAGTGTGCTAGTTCTAGGAATCGTTTATGGTATTCCATGACGGTGGTCGTTCCTTGTTTTAGATGGAGGAACTCTTCGTGCATAGATGCTTTTACGTGTGTTGGATAGAATCGCTCTCGTAGACGTGTTTTGAGGTTTTCCCAGTTGAACCCTGGTTCTTGTCGGTAAGCGGGTCCCTCGCGGATCCACCAATGGTCTGCCTCGTGTCCGAAGTAGAACGAGGCTATCTCCACGCGACGTTCCTCTGGGCATTCTACTAGCCCTAGAATTTTGTCGAGGGTCCGGATCCATTCCTCAAGGGTTACGGGGTCTTCTTCTCCCGAAAACATGGGGGGTCGATGATTCGAAACTTGTCGGGCGACGTCCAAGTTTGTGTTTGATGGAGATGGTGGGGGCCTATTATTGCGAAGAGCCACGTCGCTTAGTGCTTGGGCGACTTGTGTCAGTTGCTGCAGGGTTTGGGTTAGGGGGTCGTGTACGTTGGGTTCTGGTGTCCTTGATTGTCTTCTGTTTGGCGCCATGTTGTCGTCCTTCTGGGTCAATGTTTATAGGGATGTTAGGTGAGAGTTTTGCACTCTTACTTTGGCGTGATAAGCGGAGAGAAAGTCCCCTTTAGATAAGTGAAGGGTAAAGTGAGGGAGGGTTATGTGTAGGGTTCACAGTCTTACCGCGCGTCTTAAGGTTCCTGAGTCCTACGTTCCTAAATACCTAGAGTTCAAGCCTATTTTCTTAAAGTCTAGTCTTAAGAGTCTTATCCTAGGGTCAAACTTAGGCTCTGATACCAACTGTAACACTCGAAATTTTTCAACTTTTAAGACTTATATAATAAAGGTAAATTCTCATTAAATCCCAAAACATAATATAAAGAGTACGGGGTGCTATGCCACGCCTGAGTTAGAGAACTCAGGTGCACAGGCTCACTAACTAATATCCTCAATAATATAAATGCATAAGCGTGGCACGCAGGCCGAAAGGGAAACTATCTATTTCTACGCTCCAAGACTCTAGCGCGCTCCAGTGTCTACCCCTCTGTGCCTGAAAGCCAAATATATCTGTTCAGCGAGAGATGCTGGTAACCCACTCCAACGCGTTGAAATACAATACATATAGGCATATATATAGATATAAGAAAAACCATTTCGAAGCATGAAGATATATCCTAAGAGACTCTAGCTTTTAAAACAGGGAATAGACTCGACAGATAGGGATAAGCACAGTCAACAGTCATATAATTCACAAGCATAGGGAACAGACCTGACAGATAGAGATAAGCACAGCCAATAGTCACAACCAAGCATATACGGTTCACTAGCATGTATCCTATGGTCACACTTTCATAACATTCGTAACATCAAACCATCCATATCTCATCACATAGCACACTTTGTTGGCGCCACAGGACCAATCGCATGCCCATACATGAGGGTCAAGCATATAGCTCTGACACGGCCCCGTAGCACCCTGCCCCGTATCGCAACACGGAGGGGTCGATCGCAACCGACCGATGAACCGCAGCTCATCATAATGTTTGATCAAAACCAAACAGTGGACCACAGCCCAAGAGTAGTCATCTGACCGCAGCCAGGAATATGAACCGCAGCTCATGTAAAACATTTGATCGCAACCAAACGGTGGACTGCAGCCCGAGAGTGTAAATCTGACCGCAGCCAGCTTCTGAACCGCAGCTCAGGAATAACCAATTTTATCGCAACCAAATTGGGGTATCATGCACACATAACACATAGCAAACACATGCAACCCACATTGACACATTGGGAAGGGGGAGAAATCGTATACCGAAACCTATGCGTGAGCATCCACCTACTAAGAATAATCCTAAGGGGTTCATATTTCTTACACCTAGATCAACGGGATACCAATTTAACTAGCATGTAATATATAAGACTCATTCATCCTACGAATGGTACCCGAACATCAAACTAGACATAGGCACGATAGACGGAGTCCATTGGGACACCACGGGGGTCGGGGGAATAACAAACGGGGAAGCCGGGATCCCGAAGTGGGACTATTTCCAGCGGGTAGCCGGTGGGTAAAGGGTCACCCACCGGAGACAAATTTCCGGGCAGCGGGTGCCCGGCGGGCAGTCGCCTGCCCGCCGGCTGCCCGCTGCCGGTGACGTCCATTCTGGCCGTGGGTAGGTGGCAGGTCCCCAACCCCCCACTGACTCTTTTTCACAAGTAACGCCCCGGGAACCTTTATGGAACCCGAAACCATGCTTAGACACCTTTAAACGCAATTGATGACAACACCTAGAGAATTAACGGATCAAAGGCAAGAAACATACGGCACATATCCTATCATGCTTTCTAAACATAATTAACACCCAAACATGCGAATTCCCACCCAATATATCAAGAATAACACCACACGAGTTTCACGATACATCCTAGGGCTCTAATTATATTTAAATCATCAAGAACGTAATTCATCCTTTAATCATCAAGAACCAATCCAATTTATCAAGAACATCACACAATCATTAGGAATCTAGGTTTATCAAGAATATCACACAATCGTCAAGAATCTCTTTCCATCATCAAGATTATCAAGATTACCCAAGAAATCATAACATCAATTATCAAGATCACACCATCAATATCATAGACGAATCATCAATACACAATAATGTAGAGGGATGCCTAGAGGGAGATCATAGCTAAGAAAATAGGTTTTGTTGAGACATGGGTTAACTCTTAGCCTTAATTAATTTCCTTGGCTATGACGGATCTTTCTCTAAGTCTTTCTTCTTTCTTGATTTCTCCTAGGGGAATTCTTGGAGCTCCTTGTGTGGTGAGAGATTATTGTGGTGTGGGTTCTAGGTGCCTCATATGTCCCCTATTTATATATCTAAGAGTCCTAGTTAGGGCCCAATACTATAGGCTTGCTAACTCTATTCCTTTTAGGACTAGGGGTTGGGTTTAGAGATGAGGGCCCATGGACTATGGTGGGCCTTTTCCTAATTAATTATTGTAATTTAATTCTTTCTTTGGATAATTGGTTAAATGATTAATTGGTTTTAGGGGTCATACCACGGGGTGTTACATCAGCTCAAGGAAGAGCATGCTCTCAACCCACTACCCAAGAACTAAATCATGAACCTACTGCCTTGGATGACAACCGGGAGAAACTGGAGAATGTTATTCTCCGTTTAGTGGACAAGATGGAAAGTTTAATCCAAGATGTGACACCCCGTAATCCAAATTCAATTAAGGGATTAATTAAGTAATTAATCCTAATCCAATTGCTAATTTAATTCCTTAAATTCCTGAAAATTCAATAGTTGGGGACTAGTAATTGACTAGTCAACCCAAAGTCAAAAGTTATACCTAAAGCTTTGTGAGTTGTTCCCTTGTTCCCTTACACATCTCATCTTAGTAAGGGAAAATAAGACTTTTCCTTGGCAATAGTCTTTCAAGCTAACCTAGGAAGACACATTTCATTTCTTCAAACACTCTCCAAGAGAAAAATCATAAGCCCTCTCTCTTTTCTCTAAAAGCTAGTTAGCTTTCTCTCCAAGCTACACCTAGGGCTACCAAGATCTTTCAAGTTTGCTTTCAAGATTCTACCTTTCATACTTTTGAGCATCTAGGAGGGTAAGATCTAAGCTCCTCTTCTGTTTCTAGTGTTTTCTAAGGTATCTTTTGATAAAGGTGAAATCTTTATGTTGTTTTGGTGTGTTCTTGAAGTGGGTGTGGAAAGGGAACCTTGTTGAGAGCTTTGTGAAGTGTTTAAAGTAAAAGTTGAGTCTTCAAAAGGTAACCCATGCTCTACAAAATCTATTTTTCTTACCTATATGATGATTTCTTGATTCTACATGTGTTTTTCTATGAAATGTGAGTGTTTATGCATTGTCTTGTGAAAATTCATATCTAGAGCTTGTTATTAGGGTTCATGTATGCCATTGCTTGGCTATTCCTTTGATTCAAGTCATTTTTTTGTATATGGTTAGATTTGGCATGTTTTGGACTTGAATTTGAGTTTGGAGTTGAAAATCCCCGAAGGGATTGTTTGTGGTACAGGACATGTACCTGTGGGCGGAACGGCGGGCAGGGGTCCACCCGCCGCCCCACCCGCGGGGTACAGGTGGTTCGTGGGAATGGTTCCCGCGGGTGGAACCACGGGTGGGGGTCCACCCGTGGCCCCACCCGCGGGTACACTATGTTGGTCGTGCGGGGATTTGTTCTCCGTGATTCTTTTGACTCGGTATTTGGTCTTTTGACTTCCCGATGTTCTTTTGTGGAACTATTTGAGTGTCTTCTTGATGTTTCGTATGTCTAGAACTATATGGTAGGAATCCATGTAGGTTTGGTGTCTTGAATCGTGCTAAGTGTTCAACATTGTGATTCGTTGAACCGTGATGAGTCTTGTGTGTTCTTCGGAACTACTTTCGGTTTACCCGTTTGATTAGCATGTTAGTTCGGTGTTTAAATGCTAGCGTGTGTGTTGTTTGTACCTTTCTATAGTTGATGATAACTTGTGTTATTCATCGTTGTGGTTGGATTGTTATCCATTCCTTGATTGAGTATGGTTTCATATCTTCATTGTGATCCGTTGATTGATTCCTGTTGTGGCGTGGTGTGTGCGGCTGTACCTGGATTGCACGATTAATGGTATGGGACATTAGTCAACAAGGTACGACAGTGGTCCTCGTGGTGACCATGACACGATTATGGAGTTTGTGACCTGTGTGTCGGGTTCACGTATTTCTTGGGAGGCATGCATTGCCATGTGTGTGATCGGTACCCTCGTGTACTATGAATTGGTGGTTTTGTTGACAGTTTGTCGACTGATGGGGACGACGGTCCTCGGAGGGAAAATGTTGGACCTGGTGTACAGGGGTCCTGGAGGTAATGGTTGGAACTAGACATAAGGTTGGGGTAGCCATAAGGTTGGAACCGGGCATAAGGAAGGCATATCAATTCGTGATGGGTGATGTCACGAAGGCTTGTGTAGTCGTTGTTGTGTATTTCTCTATTTTGTGACGTGTGATGTCACAAAGGCATGTGTTGCCAATGGGTGTGTCCCTATTCTTTTGTGTTATGCATGTCGGGTGTGATGGTAGATTATACCTTGAGCCGTTCTTGTGAGTCGTTATTGCTTCTTGTCGTATTGGGATGTGTTCCCTTATCTTTTGTGAGTGCACAGAGTCTTGTGTTGATCTCTATCTTGGCTTTTGAAATTGATATATACCATATCCTGTTTCGCAAATAAGTTTCTATACATATAATCTATCTACATATGATATTTCACATGTATTGGTGGGTTACCAGCCTCATTCGCTGACCGGGCGTCGTCCCTTATTTGATGTGTTTCTTTCAGGTGATTTGTAGACGAGAGCGCGGTCTAGAACCTGTTAGCTTAGATCCCTTTGTTTTAAAAACGTTGTGCCCTATGTGCTAATGATAGACATTAGTACTCATGTTTCTGAATGAATCTAGATTGTAAATTTATGCAGATGTTTCGCATGTGCGTTCACCTTTTAGTGGGCGTGGCATCGCTGTAACACCCGGTGTTACGATCCCTAAAACCAATTAAATCATTTAATTAATCACCTAAGAGAAAGAATTAAATCACAATAATTAATTAGGAAAGGCCCACCATAGTCCATGGGCCCTTATCCCTAAACCCAATCCTTAGTCCCAAAAGGAATAGAATTAGCAAGCCTATAATATTAGTTCCCAATTAGGACTCCTAAATATATAAATAGGGGACTTAAGAGGCACTTAGAACCCTCCATCGAAATAATCCCTCACCACACAAGAAGTTCCAAGAATTCCCCTAGGAGAAATCAAGAAAGAAGAAAGCTTCAAGAAAGACCCTTCACAGCCAAGAAATTAATTAAGGCTAAAAGGTAACCCATGTCTCAACAAAACCTATTTTCATAGCTATGATTCCCCTCTTAGGATTTCCCCATATTATTGTGTATTGAGGATTCATGATATTATTATTGATGATTGGTGGGATGATTCCATGGGTGATCTTGATGATGAGAGGTTCTTGATAATTATGGTGTTCTTGATGATTATATGACGTTCTTGATGATTATATGGTGTTCTTGATGTTCTTAATGATTATATGAGGTTCTTGATATTTATATGATATTCCTACCGAATCTTAATTTTGGAAGATGAATTGTGTTATTGTTGATTTAAAAATAATTAGAACCCTAGGTTATATCGTGGAATTCGTATGGTATTATTCTTGGTATATTGGGTGGGAATTCGCATGATTGGGTGTTGATTATGTTTAGAAAAGCATGATAGGTTATGTGCCGTATGTTTCTTGATTTTGATCCGTTAATTGTCTACGTGTGTTATCAATTGCGTTTGAAAGTGTCTAAGCATGGCTTCGGGTTCCACAAAGGTTCCCGGGGCGTTTTTGGTGAAAAAGAGTCAGTGGGGGGTAGGGGACCCGCCACCTACCCGCGGCCTATTTGGGCAACGCCGGCAGCGGGCAGCCGGCGGGTGGGCAGCTGCCCGCCGGGCACCCACTGCCCGGAATAGCTGCCGCCGGCGGGTGAATCCCCAACCACCGGCTACCCGCTGGTTTTCACCCCAATTTGGGATTTTGGCTTCCCCGTTTGATGTTCCCCCGACCCCCGTGGTGTCCCAACGGACTCTGTCTATCGTGCTTATGTCTAGTTTGATATTTCGGGTACCGTTCGTAGGTTATATGAGTCTTATATATTGCATGCAAGTTGAATTGGTATCCCGTTGACCTAGGTGAAAGAAGTATGAACACCTTAGGATTATTCTTAGTATGTGAAGGATCACGCATAGGTTTTGTTATACGTTTTCCCCCCTTCCCAATTTGTTAATGTGGGTTGCATGTGCTTGCTATGTGTTATGTGTGCATGATACCCCAATTCGGTTGCGATCGGATTGGTTATTCCTGAGCTGCGGTTCAGAAGCTGGCTGCGGTCAGATTTACACTCTTGGGCTGCGGTCCACCGTTTGGTTGCGATCAAACGTTTCTACATGAGCAGCAGTTCATATTTCCTGGCTGCGGTCAGATGACATACTCTTGGGCTGCGGTCCACTGTTTGATTGCGATCAAACTATGATGAGCCGCGGTTCATCGGTCTGTTGTGATCGACCCCTCCGTGTTGCGATATGGGGCAGGGTGCTGCGGGGCCGTGTCAGAGCTATATGCGCTGACCCTCATGTATGGGCATGCGATTGGTCCTGTGGCGCCAACAAAGTGTGCTATGTGATGAGATATGGATGAGTTGTTGTTATGAGTACCTTGGGGATGTGACTAAGGGATTTATACTGGGAATCATATATGTTGGATTATGATTATTAATTGTGCTTATCTTACTTGTCTTGCCTGTTGTAAACTGTATATGCTTGGTATAACTGCTGTCTGTGCTTAGCCCTATCTGTTGAGTCGATGCCTGTTTTAAAAGCTAGAGTCTCGTAGGATATATCTTCATGCTTCAAATCGGTTTTCGTATATCTATATATATGTCTATATGTATTGTATTTCAACGCGTTGGAGTGGGTTACCAGCATCTCTCGCTGATCAGATATATTTGGCTTTCAGGCATAGACGAGTAGATCACTGGAGCGCGTTAGAAGCTTGAGGCGTAGCTTGGATAGTTTTCCCTTTTCGGCCTGCGTGCCATGATTTAGTATTGATACTGATTGAGGTTTTAGAATTTAGCCTGTGCACCCGAGTTCTCTAGCTCGGGTGTGGCATAGCACCCCGTACTCTTTGTATCGTAATTTGGGATTTAATGAGATTCTATCTTTATTATATAAGTTTTAAAAGTCTTGAAAATCTGGGGTGTTACAGTTGGTATCAGAGCCTAAGTTTGACCCTAGGATAAGACTATTAAGATAGACCTTAGGACATAGACTTGGACTTTAGGTACTTAGGGACATAGGATTCGGAAATCCTAGGACGCGCAGTGAGATTGTGAGACCTACACATAACCTCCCCTCACTTTATCCCTCCCCTATCTAAAGAGAACTTTTTCCCCCACTTTTCACGTCAAAAGAAGAGCACCGAGCTCTAACTTAACGCTCTTATAAACATTGACTCAGAAAGACGACAGCATGGCGCCAAACAGAGGACAATCAAGGACTCCAGAACCCGCCACACACGACCCCCTGACCCAAACACTACAACAACTAACGCAAGTCGCCCAGGCACTAAGCGACACAGCTCTACGCAACAGCAGGCCCCCGCCTCCTTCATCAAACACAAACTCAGACGTCGCCTGACAATTTTCAAACCATCGACCACCCACGTTCTCAGGAGAAGAGGACCCCGTGATCCTGGAAGAATGGATCCGGACCCTCGACAAAATTCTCGGGTTAGTGGAATGCCCAGAGGAACGTCGCGTGGAGATAGCCTCGTTCTACATCGAACACGAGGCCGATCTTTGGTGGATCCACGAGGGTCCCGCTTACCAACAAGAACCAGGGTTCAACTGGGAAAACCTCAAAACACGACTACGAGAACGATTCTACCCAACACACGTAAAAGCAACCATGTACGAAGAGTTCCTCCACCTAAAACAAGGGACAGCCACCGTCATGGAATACCACAAGCGATTCCTCGAACTCGCACGCTTCGCACCAGAGCTAGTCGCCACCGAAGTAACCAAAATAGAAAGATTCGTCTCGGGCTTCAACTTCGAAGCCCGAAAAGCACTAGTGGTAAGCAGACCTCGGACACTCAACCAGGCTTACTCCAGTGCCGCCGATCTCTATCGAATCCAACTACTCCAGCGCGGGGTTCAGGAACAGATACAAAAGAGGAACACCAGAGGGGGAGCACCACCGGTAAAAAGAACAAGGAACGACACCAAAACAAGACCAAGAAACCTGACCAACCAAAGACCGTCCCTAGGGAACAATGAAGCAAACCCAAGAAGCTTCCCTTGCCCAAAATGCAACAAAAGCCATAGAGGGAAAGATTGCATGGGCAATCCCTGGCGATGCTTCAACTGCGGAGAAGAAGGGCACAAGGCCTTCCAGTGCGTTCAACCCCAAAGGCCACGCCCCACCACCACAGGTCAACACGGAAGCACCAGCCACCAAGGGAACTACGGCGCTCCCGGGAAAATATTCGTCATGAGCCGCACTCAAGCCGACCTCGGGAACGAGAGCAACCCCGAGGAAGGGAACCTAACCCCAGAAGACGAGGACCATACAAACCCCGCGGAAGAAAATCAAGAGGACGAGTTTTGTCTAGGATAGTTCAGTGATTTCCTTGTAATCACCTCCGTAGTAGAATTACTTACTTAGCTTCATTACTTCGGAAATATTATAAATAAAAGATTAGTTCGAATTTCGGTCCTACTTACGGGGGTAGAACTAAAACTATACAACTAGCCAAGCCCTCACCACTAGAAGACAAAAGAAGGAAAAAAAACAAGGGCCCCATAATCAAAGAGCCTAGTGTTACCAATGGGAATTAAACCCTTGACCTCCCACTCACAAGACTAAGGTCTTGACCACTAGACTAAGGGTGTTTCTTGAAACCTTAAGGGAACACTCCCTTGTTAAGGCTCCTAAAAATCCCTAAAACCCACAAAATCCCCAAATCAAAAACCCTTCTTCTTCTTCTTCTTCCACACCCTTTCTCTCTCCCTTCTTCTCCCTCTCACCCCCGCCGACCCAACGACACCCAGCAACCACCACCCACCCGTTGCCGTCACCGACCGAACCACCGCTGGCCATCTAAGCAACACACCACCGCACACCACCGTCGCTACCCGGAGGCAAACCGCGACGCCGTCACCGTCCGCCACCCACCCGGACGAACCCCGCTACCACATGCCGCCACTACTGCCTCGACGCCAACACACCGTCGCCTCCCCTTGCCGAGCCGACGCTGGAACTCAGCTCGCCGTCACCTCCCTCGCAAACGGAGAAAACTGCCCGCCGGAAAACTCGCCGGAAAACCTGCCGGAGCTCCGCCGCCGTCCCACCGGAAAATCACCGGAAAATCTACCGGACAATTTCGCCACCAAGGAAAGCTCCACAATGCCGAAAATGCCCCTCAGAATCCGTACCCCGGAATGGAGCAACGCCGCTTATACCATAATCGGTGGTAAAGCCTTTGAACCCGACCAATTTTCTCCGGAATTGGTTGATATGCTTAATCACCAAGGACTTTTGGATACGTATCTCGCCATCAAGGGGGATACATACCCCGAATTGGTGAAAGAATTCTATCAACATCTAGTAGCCACCAAACGGGGTGATAAGCTAGAAATCACTACCAAGGTCCGAGGCAAGGAAATCATACTCTCCGAAGGCCGCCTGGCCAAGCTCTTGAAATTGACCACCACGGGTGTGTCAAGCTACGACCGAAAAGGGTGGATTGATACCCAAAGCACGGGGTACAAAGACTATCTCGGGTACCTACTCGGGAAAGAGGAAGGATTCACCTCGGCCACACGACCAAATAGGAAATGGCTAACGGCGGAACAAAAGATATTGGTTATGATTGTAACCGATAGCCTCTTGCCCACAAACAATAAGAGCAAGGACGTGGGGAGTTTAGAGTGCACCTTTGCCTACTTCTTGAAACACAAAATCAAGTTCAACCTGCCGGCCCTCATGCTAAAACACATGGAGTTTTGCAAATCAAGCAACCGACTTAGCCTACCCTACGGGATGATCCTAAGTTGGATCATGGAGAAAAAGGGGGTGGACCTAAGCCACACCGATGTCAAGACCGCAAATGGCATGGTCTTTAATGCCCAGAACCTATGCCGTAATGATATCTACTACACCGAGGGAGGACATTACCTCACCCTCGAAGAAATTTGCCAAAAACCCGAGGATGAACGAAGAGAATTGGTCGACCAATTAGACATCTCCAACAAGAAGCTCAAACGGGCAATGCAAGATTGCGGAATCCTGGAGGGAAATGAGGACCAGGAGGAGGATGATGAACCCAACCCGTCGGTGCAACCACAATCAGGAGGGAACCCAAGGGAGCAAAACGAGGGCTCAATCAATGAACGCATACTCGCACAGCTCAACCGGCAAAACCAAATCATGGAGGAAGGGTTCTCATCCTTGATCCGTACGACACGCGCACTAGATCAGAGGGTGGCAGCAATCGAGGCCACCTTGGGCACTCGTGGGGCGTCCAGCTCAAGAGCAGGAGACCGAGGTAGACCCAAAACCCTTCTATCACAACACCACCAGAAATCAAGTCTACCCCAGCTAAGGAAAAATGTGGGGCCACATTCCTAACCAGGAGGCCAAAACGCGGGATGCCTAGGGGTGAAAGAATGGATTAACACACCGGGCTTCGGGGACGAAGCCCCCTTGTAAGGGGGGGAGAGTGTAACACCCCGTGTTACGATCCCTAAAACCAATTAAATCATTTAATTAATCACCTAAGAGAAAGAATTAAATCACAATAATTAATTAGGAAAGGCCTACCATAGTCCATGGGCCCTAATCCCTAAACCCAATCCTTAGTCCCAAAAGGAATAGAATTAGCAAGCCTATAATATTATTTCCTAATTAGGACTCCAAAATATATAAATAGGGGACTTAGGAGGCACTTAGAACCCCCCACCACAATACTCCCTCACCACACAAGAAGTTCCAAGAATTCCCCTAGGAGAAATCAAGAAAGAAGAAAGCTTCAAGAAAGACCCTTCATAGCCAAAGAATTAATTAAGGCTAAAAGGTAACCCATGTCTCAACAAAACCTAGTTTCATAGCTATGATTCCCCTCTTAGGATTTCCTCATATTATTGTGTATTGATGATTCGTGATATTATTATTGATGATTGGTGGGATGATTCCATGGGTGATCTTGATGATGAGAGGTTCTTGATAATTATGTTGTTCTTGATGATTATATGACGTTCTTGATGATTATATGGTGTTCTTGATGTTCTTAATGATTATATGAGGTTCTTGATATTTATATGATATTCCTACCGAATCTTAATTTTGGAAGATGAATTGTGTTCTTGTTGATTTAAAAATAATTAGAACCATAGGTTATATCGTGGAATTCATATGGTATTATTCTTGGTATATTGGGTGGGAATTCGCATGATTGGGTGTTGATTATGTTTAGAAAAGCATGATAGGTTACGTGCCGTATGTTTCTTGATTTTGATCCGTTAATTGTCTACGTGTGTTATCAATTGCGTTTGGAAGTGTCTATGCATGGCTTCGGGTTCCACAAAGGTTCCCGGGGCATTTTTGGTGAAAAAGAGTCAGTGGGGGGTAGGTGGGGGTAGGGGACCCGCCACCTACCCACGGCCTATTTGGGCAACGCCGGCAGCGGGCAGCCGGCGGGCGAGCAGCTGCCCGCCGGGCACCCGCTGCCCGGAATAGCTGCCGCCGGCGGGCAGCCGGCGGGTGAATCCTCACCCACCGGCTACCCGCTGGTTTGCACCCCAATTTGGGATTTTGGCTTCCCCGTTTGATGTTCCCCCGACCCCCGTGGTGTCCCAACGGACTCCGTCTATCGTGCCTATGTCTAGTTTGATATTTCGGGTACCGTTTGTAGGTTGTATGAGTCTTATATATTGCATGCTAGTTGAATTGGTATCCCGTTGACCTAGGTGAAAGAAGTATGAACCCCTTAGGATTATTCTTAGTATGTGAAGGATCACGCGTAGGTTTTGTTATACGTTTTCCCCCCCTCCCCAATGTGTTAATGTGGGTTGCATGTGCTTGCTACGTGTTATGTGTGCATGATACCCCAATTCGGTTGCGATCGAATTGGCTATTCCTGAACTGCGGTTCAGAAGCTGGCTGCGGTCAGATTTACACTCTTGGGCTGCGGTCCACCGTTTGGTTGCGATCAAACGTTTCTACATGAGCTGCGGTTCATATTTCCTGGCTGCGGTCAGATGACATACTCTTGGGCTGCGGTCCACTATTTGGTTGCGATCAAACTATGATGAGCCGCGGTTCATCGGTCGGTTGCGATCGACCCCTCCGTGTTATGATACGGGGCAGGGTGCTGCGGGGCCGTGTCAGAGCTATATGCGTTGACCCTCATGTATGGGCATGCGATTGGTCCTGTGGCGCCAACAAAGTGTGCTATGTGATGAGATATGGATGAGTTGTTGTTATGAGTACCTTGGGGATGTGACTAAGGGATTTATACTAGGAATCGTATATGTTGGATTATGATTATTAATTGTGCTTATCTTACTTGTCTTGCCTGTTGTAAGCTGTATATGCTTGGTATAACTGCTGTCTGTGCTTAACCCTATCTGTTGAGTCGATCCCTGTTTTAAATGCTAGAGTCTCGTAGGATATATCTTCATGCTTCAAATCGGTTTTCGTATATCTATATATATGTCTATATGTATTGTATTTCAACGCGTTGGAGTGGGTTACCAGCATCTCTCGCTGAACAGATATATTTGGCTTTCAGGCACAGACGAGTAGATCACTGGAGCGCGTTAGAAGCTTGAGGCGTAGCTTAGATAGTTTTCCCTTTTCGGCCTGCGTGCCATGATTTAGTATTGATACTGATTGAGGTTTTAGAATTTAGCCTGTACACCCGAGTTCTCTA
Organism: Ipomoea nil; assembly: GCF_001879475.1. Taxonomy (NCBI): domain Eukaryota; kingdom Viridiplantae; phylum Streptophyta; class Magnoliopsida; order Solanales; family Convolvulaceae; genus Ipomoea; species Ipomoea nil. Next base: position 1,825,683 of record NW_017616704.1, on the reverse strand, counting down.
GCTCAGGTGTGGCATAGCACCCCGTACTCTTTGTATCGTAATTTGGGATTTAATGAGATTCTATCTTTATTATATAAGTTTTAAAAGTCTTGAAAATCAGGGGTGTTACAATAGCACCCTTTATTTCCTATTCATATATTCCCTATTTAGTCTTCCGCTGTGTATGATGTTATGACTAGTTATCTGCATGTCTAATGCTTAATTTAGTAGGGAAATTAGGGGGTGTTACAGTTGGTATCAGAGCCTAGGTTTGAGCCTAGGATGATATATTCTAGACTTCTAAGTGGCTAAGTGTGGTTTTAGACCCTAAGCGACCGAAAGAATCTAAGTGTTTAGGACTTAGGACTTTACGACGTGCGGTGAGGTCGCGAGTTCTTGTGTCGTTTTCTGTTGTGTTTTCTGTGCCTTGTTTTCCTTTTAGCTTTGGTTCTCTTTAGTTAAGGCACCAGGCAAGGGTGCGGGTCCTAAGTTTCTCCCGTTATCGTGTTGTTGCTATAGCAGTCGAGGATGGAACCATCGAGACGTCGTGCAAGGTCTTCAGAAGCTGTCATCAGCGAACAGTTAGCCCAAAGCCTTCATCAACTGACACAGATCACCCAGACACTGAGCAACGCCTTCCACAACATCAACCACCCTCTTCAGAATGAGAATTGTGACATAGTACGCCAAGTCGCAAGCCTCCGTCCCCCGATCTTCGCCGGTGAAGAAGATCCTTCTGTGCTAGATGAGTGGATCCGGATGTTTGACAAGATCTTCGAAGCTGTGGTTTGCCCGGAGGATCGTCAGGTGGAGTTGGCTGCGTTCTACCCTCGGCAAGAAGCGGACTCGTGGTGGATGCTTGAAGGGCCAGCTTGTAGACAAGATCCGGAGTTCAGTTGGGAAAACCTGAAGGTTAAGTTACGTGAGCGGTTCTATCCTGCGCATGTCAAGGAGGCCTACCTTTGCGCAACCGACCCCTACCGAGTTCAGAGAGTTCAGAAAGGAATCCGGGAGAACCGCAAGAGAAAGCTTGACGAAAGTGTTACACCTACGGTTAGGAGTTTGATGGCTACCGATGCCGAATCAACAAGAAGTTTTCGAAGAGATGGTTCTAAGAGAGGTAAGGCTCCCCAATCAATCCGAAATATCAAGGCTAAGGGAAGGCGCTCCGTTTGCAAGAAGTGTAGAAGTGATCACCCCGGCGTGGACTGTCATGGGGAACCGATAGAGTGCTTTGCTTGTGGCAAGAGGGGTCACCGGTCCTTTGAGTGCAGGTTTAAGAGGAGGACTTTAGCAGACTCAAAACCAGTTAGTAGCGTGAGACCTCGGTCGAGAAGTAAGTCTCGAAGTGGAAGCTGCAATGGGCTGAGTGGAAGTAGTATTCAGAACCTGTGTACGAAGTCGGGATCTCGGCAAGGCAAGATCCGCAGTCGTGAGACTGATGCAAGTGGGAACCGTTGAAGTAAGCTCTTGTACCGTTTTGCTGCACCTCCCTTTGTCTTTGTGCCCTTCCTTGCGTGTTAGCTTCAGGTGTTAGATTGTTTAAAAGTCACCCTTGACCCTCTGTAATCTTTTCTTGTCCCTAGACAAACCCAATCACCCCTTTTGCCAAGTAATCATTTTCTTTCGAATCCTGTTCTCGTTTTCTATCCACCCAGCTTGTGCAAGGCAGCGGTGTCATCAACTTATGAAGGAATCTGGCAAGGTCTAAGAGTTAAGCCGCGTCTGAGTCGTGGTAGAGAGCCTTTAGTTCGACAAGATTAGTGATCAGCGTCAAGCCGAAGCTTCGCCGGAAGTCGTGAACCCTTTGTGTCTCTTGAAGCCGATCTTCCCCTCTTGCCCTCGTCAAATCCCTTGCCCCTTTTCGAGAAATCCTTCCTATCTTTTCAAACCTCATTCTTGTTTCCTTCTTGATTCGACTCTGTTCAATGTTGCAACCTCATCTTTCCTAAGTTGTGACTTTGAAAATCTTGATTCCCTTTCTAATCAATGTTATCCTTGAGCTTAAACCGGATACCCTCCGTGGGGAAATCCTTTTCAACTCCTTTAAACCTTTGTTTTCTCTAACTTTGGTTAGCGGTGAACACCTTTGTTGCATAAAACCTCGTTTGCAACCCATCTCTTAAGCTTTGTCATCCGTTTCGCAAGCCGACGGTTTTCGTTGTGGAACCTTGTTGCGTCCCTTGCTTGTTTTGTTAGTAGGTTCATTGGTAGTTGTTTGCTCAGTTGTGCGTTTAGTCGTTCTCTCTTGTTTGCCGTGGTTGTTAGCTTGTAGTTTGAGTAGTTGGTTTAGTTGCTTGCTTTTATGAAGACGCTGTCCATCGCAGTTAACCAGAGGTTGGATCAGATTGAGGCTAGCTCAAGCCGAAGAGGAGGAGACGAAGAAGAGCCTGAGGAGAGCACCGACGAGTCGGAGAGTGAGTCGTTCTAGCTTATTGTTGTGGTAACCTCGTTCACCCTTTTTCTTCAGCTTGTGTTATCTTTTAGTTGTCGCTACCACTGCTAGTTGTTGTCATTTGCTTCGAGTGTTTGTTGTTGTTGCTTGCTTGGTTGAGTAGTTAGCTTTGTGGCTTGAGCTAGGAGCAAGTTGTTTAGATTTTTGGGTGTTGGCTAGAAGTTGGTGGTTGTGTTTGGTTTAGAGATTGATATGCTCATTATCTCCGCCGGTTTTATCCTTCGATCCTTGTATCAATATAACTTCCTGTTTGCTTTTGATATCTCTTGAATCCTTGAGTTTTGATCCAAAGCGAATGTTCTTGACACTCTTGTCACATTGTTGTTTCATTTCATCGTTTGATCTAATTCGTCGTACCCAAACTTTGGGGACAAAGTTTCTTTGAAGGGGGAGAGGATGTGACACCCCGTAATCCAAATTCAATTAAGAGCTTAATTAAGTAATTAATCCTAATCCAATTGCTAATTTAATTCCTTAAATTCCTGAAAATTCAATAGTTGGGGACTAGTAATTGACTAGTCAACCCAAAGTCAAAAGTTGTACCTAAAGCTTTGTGAGTTGTTCCGTTGTTCCCTTACACATTTCATCTTAGTAAGGGCAAATAAGACATTTCCTTGGCAATAGTCTTTCAAGCTAACCTAGGAAGACACATTTCATTTCTTCAAACACTCTCCAAGAGAAAAATCATAAGCTCTCTCTCTTTTTTCTAAAAGCTTGTTAGCTTTCTCTCCAAGCCACACCTAGGGCTACCAAGATCTTTCAAGTTTGCTTTCCAGATTCTACCTTTCATACTTTTGAGCATCTAGGAGGGTAAGATCTAAGCTCCTCTTGTGTTTTTAGTGTTTTCTAAGGTATCTTTTGATAAAGGTGAAATCTTTATGTTGTTTTGGTGTGTTCTTGAAGTGGGTGTGGAAAGGGAACCTTGTTGAGAGCTTTGTGAAGTGTTTAAAGTCAAAGTTGAGTCTTCAAGAGGTAACCCATGCTCTACAAAATCTATTTTGCTTACCTATTTGATGATTTCTTGATTCTACATGTGTTTTGCTATGAAATGTGAGTGTTTATGCATTGTCTTGTGAAAATGCATATCTAGAGCTTGTTATTAGGGTTCATGTATGCCATTGCTTGGCTATTCCTTTGATTCAAGTCATTTTGTTGTATTTGGTTAGATTTGGCATGTTTTGGACTTGAATATGAGCTTGGAGTTGAAAATCCCCGAAGGGATTGTTTGTGGTACAGGACATGTACCCGTGGGCGGAACGGCGGGTAGGGGTCCACCCGCCGCCCCACCCACGGGTTACAGGTGGTTCATGGGAATGGTTCCCGCGGGCGGAACCACGGGTGGGGGTCCACCCGTGGCCCCACCCACGGGTACACTATGTTGGTTGTGTGAGGATTTGTTCCCCGTGATTCTTTTGAATCGGTATTTGGTCTTTTGACTTCCCGATGTTCTTTTGTGGAACTATTTGAGTGTCTTCTTGATTCGTATGTCTAGAACTATATGGTAGGAATCCATGTAGGTTTGGTGTCTTGAATCGTGCTAAGTGTTCAACATTGTGATTCGTTGAACCGTGATGAATCTTGTGTGTTCTTCGGAACTACTTTCGGTTTACCCGTTTGATGAGCATGCTAGTTCGGTGTTTAAATGCTAGTGTGTGTGTTGTTTGTACCTTCCTATCGTTGATGATAACTTGTGTTATTCATCATTGTGGTTGGATTGTTATCCATTCCTTGATTGAGTATGGTTTCATATCTTCGTTGTGATCCGTTGATTGATTCCTGTTGTGGCGTGGTGTGTGTGGTTGTACCTGGATTGCACGATTAATAGTATGGGACATTAGTCACCAAGGTATGTCAGTGGTCCTCGTGGTGGCCATGACGCGATTATTGAGTTTGTGACCTGTGTGTCGGGTTCACGTATTTCTTGGGAGGCATGTGTTGCCATGTGTGTGATCGGTACCCTCGTGTACTATGAATTAGTGGTTTTGTTGGCGATTTGTCGGCGGATGGGGACGACGGTCCTCGGAGGGAAAATGTTGAACTTGGTGTACAGGGGTCCTGGAGGTAATGGTTGGAACTAGACATAAGGTTGGGGGTAGCCATAAGGTCGGAACTAGGCATAAGGAAGGCATATCAATTCGTGATGGGTGATGTCACGAAGGCTTGTGTAGCCGTTGTTGTGTATTTCTCTATTTTGTGACGTGTGATGTCACAAAGGCATGTGTTGCCAATGGGTGTGTCCCTATTCTTTTGTGTTATGCATGTCGAGTGTTAATCTACTATGTGATGGTAGATTATACCTTGAGCCGTTCTTGTGAGTCGTTATTGCTTCTTGTCGTATTGGGATGTGTTCCCTTATCTTTTATGAGTGCATAGAGTCTTGTGTTGATCTCTATCTTGGCTTTTGAAATTGATATATACCATATCCCGTTTCGCAAATGATTTTGTATACATATGATCTATCTACATATGCTATTTCACATGTATTGGTGGGTTACCAGCATCATTCGCTAACCGGGCGTCGTCCCTTATTTTATGTGTTTCTTTCAAGTGATGAGTAGACGAGAGCGCGGTCTAGAACCTGTTAGCTTAGATCCCTTTGTTTTGAGAACGTTGTGGCCTGTGTGCTAATGATAGACATTAGTACTCCTGTTTCTGAATGAATCTAGATTGTGAATTTATGCAGATGTTTCGCCTGTGCGTTCACCTTTGAGTGGGCATGGCATAGCACCCTTTATTTCCTATTCATATATTCCCTGTTTAGTCTTCCGCTGTGTATGATGTTATGACTAGTTATCTGTATGTCTAAGGCTTAATTTAGTGTGGAAATTAGGGGTGTTACACAAGGAGTCTATACTCATGTGGATCATTTCATCCACACTCACACGGGAAAGCTTGAAGAATCATTTGTTGATAATCAAAACAGTCAACAAAATTTGATTGACACACATCAATCCTTGGAGAGGCAGATTGGTGATTTGAATGCCAATGTAAAAGGAGTCCTCTATGAATTTTTTCTTCAACTTTCACAAGTCCTCAAGAATGATAGGCAAGCCAATCAAGTGGTTTCCGTAAATCAAAGCCAAGAAATTCTCAAAGTGGTTCATCAACAAGAAAATCAAATAAGGGATGTTCACACAGATCTTGACTCCATCAACACCAAAGTTGGATGCCTTCGTGGTTTCTATGACATTATATCACAATCTGTTTCTTCCCTTAGAGAATTAGTGCATATGTTGGTTGATTACGCCAAAAAGGGGGAAGAGAGATTCAGCCATTTGGAAGGAATGTTAGAGACAATCATGACTGTCATGGCTACCAAAAATGTTGGTGCATATAGCAGTAGAGGAGGAGGCAGAACTGGCAGAAGCAATATTGCACGAAAAGGAGGACTAGAATATTGGTTTGGTGGTGGTGATGCAAGCAGTCCAGGTGGATCTAGCAGTGCCAACACCACTAATAGATCTTTTCGTGATATTGTGTGTGCAGGTGGAAATCAAGAGCAAATTAATTGGTACAACAAAGCAGCTCTCTATTTGGAAACCACACCAAGAAATGGCAGAGTTGAAATGCCACAATTGGTAAATCTCAATGATCTACCAAAAGGGATGAAAAAGAGTGGTCCAAGTGACCAAAATATGTGGGTTCCAAAGGAGAATTTTAGAAGAATCAAAAGTTATGCAAGGTCCTTAATGATCATATTGGTTCTAGACTACATCAAGGTGAATGATGCTGAACTACAAGGAGATAGAAGTCTAGAAGAATGCATCATTTGGTATGAAGAAAACATACTGCCCGGAGATAACATCATTGAAGCCTTCAACTACTATGTGATTGGGCAGGTATGCAAAGACTATGCAATTAGTGATAATTTTTTTGAAATCAAAAAGCATATCAATCATGTGTTAGAAGAAAGGAGGAACAAGATAATCAAGTAAATTTGTAATTAATGTTACAATGTTTTGGTTGATCTACAGACTCCTAAGTATGATCATGGAACTATTTGTTATAATACTTTGATTTAACTATCTGATTATGATGCTTACGGTATTTTAATTACTGTTATTTCAATTTGTCTTGAAAGGTAAATTTTTAGCTTAGCTTGTATCAAATCGCAAAATTTGAAAAATTACAAAATTCATTATCATTAAAATCCAAAAAATGCGAATAGGAAATTTTTGCTAAAAATACCTTTCCTAGAGTCAAAATCAATTGTTAAACTCATCATGGCAACGTCAAGTTTAATAAAATGTTTTAAATTTTTTTTAAAAAGACAAGTCAAATGACTGAGTATAGGTTTTGGCGTCATCAAAAAAGGGGAAAATTGATAGGAATATTTTTGTAATAAAGTTTTGATGAGCCAAATGTACTTTAGATCCCCTTAGAATTTAGGTCTTTAGTACAAGCATCATATACCAGAATGTCAAATTGAGTATGCAAAGGAAAGTCTACCACATGAAGAACAAAATTAATTTGGAGAAATAATTTTGGTCCTACAAGTATTCATCTGGAACACAAGTACTAAATAATGGCGTTACAAAAAATAACTGAATGAGCTTAATGGTGAAATGGTAGAAGTCATTATATATAATGATCACACTCGAGATCAATTTCTCCCTAAGGATTTATTTTTTATAAGCCGGATTTCAGAAAGAAGCACAATGGTTCAAGAAGAAGCACAATGTCTCAAAAAGAAGCACAATCCCTCAAGTCAAGCAAGCACAATGTGTTTGAAGTCAAAGAAGCAAGAAGCGAAAAAATCACAATGTGGCCAAATCAGAAAAGCACGATGTAGCAAGTCAAAAAAGCAAGAAGTGCCAAGTCAAACAAGCAAGATCTGATTTTTAGAGCACAATGCATCTCAAAGGAGCAAGATGTGACAAAAGAAGCAAGATGATAAGAAAATAGATAAATTCGAAAGAATTTATGTTGGTACATCTCACATGTCACAAGAATCCAAATTGCCTAAAGATATGATCAGAACGGTGGAAAATTTATGAAGGCATGAATAAAAAATCTTATCCTAGAAATAAATTCTATCAGAATAACTTATTGCAAAGAGACGTTGGAACTTCAAAAGGGACAAGGAAAATAATATTTTAGAAACAACTTGAAAATCAAGTTGAAATAAAATATTATCTTGTCAGACAAGTTGACAAACTAATCAAATTGAAGACCTACCATTGTCAACAATATCAGGCTACAAGATTCAAACTTCAAATATCAAAAATATCCCACTCCAACGGATATATTTGATCATCTATAAAAAGGCCATGAAGACTTGAAGAACAAGTGAATAGAGGTGAATACAAAAAAAAAAAAAAAAAAAAAAAAAAAAATACAAGAGAACACACGGGTGAACAAGTGTAAGTGCTAAATATTCATTGAGATATCTAGAAGAGAGGCTTAGTCTGAATAGTCTCAAATTTAGTTGGAGAGAGATACAATTACCTTTGTATTTGTAATTGTAAAAAGAGTATAGCTATGTGCAAAATACTCTAGTGAGTGTAGTTGTGTGCAAAACACTCGTAGTTGCTAAGTGTAGCTGTGTGCAAGACACTTAGTTGGCGTTTGGGTATAGCTGTGTGCGAAGTACTCGTAGATGAGTGTAGCTGTGTGCGAGACACTCGGAGTTGGGTGTAGCTGTGTGCAAGACATCCGGAAGAAGTGCTTGTGTAGCGCTTATTCACTATTGTAACTGTGTGTGGAAAATAGTGAATTACTCCTAGAAGTGAATTGAGTAAAGTGGACTAGGAAGATTACGCCACTTCCGAACCACTATAAAATTGCCTCTCTCATTTACATACTGCACTTACATAATTCGCTTTATTTATTTATCATCCGACTAACCCGTTTACTATTCATTGTCTATCTCTATCTTTCGTGTTTAGTGTGTTTTCACGTATGCATGTAACTCAAACTTTCCATACTTAATATTTGATTTATTCTAAGCAAGTTTGACGTGTTGCATGTGACATTCATCATACGGTCGACGTGACACGAAGTCTTTTGATAATCTTGAATATCATTATTAAATATTGAGTGCACCATTTCCTTTAAATATTCAAGATATTCATGTCATCCTTATACCTGATCTGAGCTTATCCTACACGTGCATGTGATTCAATTTATTGATTGGGCATAACTCTTTACACTTATTTATTCCGCTGTGCAGTTCAAGCTCAACTCTACTCTATTTACTTGTTACTTAGAGTTGAAGTTACCAAAGAGTTATTTAATTTTAGAAAAAGCTTAAAAGTCTATTCACCCCCCCCCCCCTAGACTTTTACCACCCTATCGGGACCAACAAATATATTTGCATAAAAGATCAAAAAGTTCATCTTGGATGGATCACCCCAGTATTTATCAAACTTAGCCTTCAAATTCTTTCCCATAAGATTAACAGATTCAGATTCAGCTCCCGGCCACCAGACCTTTTAATATGCAAGATAAATCATAAACTTCAGAGAAGAATGTATTTGAAGTTACATACAAAGACCCTGACATCCTAACAGCCATTTCATAAAATGATTTAAGAAATTTCGCTAATCCCTTTACAGTTTCCCAATCCTTTTCATCAGGTATATTCACTTTCCCACCCAAATCAGGAATGAATGAAGAGTCATGATCTTCATATGCTTCAAACACTTTCTCATAAAGCAAAGCAGTATGCAACATCATATAGGTTGAGTTCCACCTAGTAGGAACATCAAGAACCAAAGAGTTTTTTACTTCCACCCCAATTAAGTCAGAAAGGTCTCCAAATTTTTGGAGCCTAGAAGGGGAGTTTCTCATATACCTCACATAGTCCCTAAACTTCTTAGCAGACTTGTCAGATTCCTTTAATCCATCTTGCACCACCAAATTAAGGATGTGAGAAATGCATCTCATATGAAAATACTTAGACCTTACAGCAGAAGAACCCCAAGACATCAATTTCTTTTTGAAAAAACCTATGGCAGTATCATTGCTTGAAGCATTATTAACTGTCACAGAAAAAACAGACTTCAACCCCCACACAAGTAGGCAAGTTTCCAATGCCTTTGATATGTATTCCCCTTATGTGAAGTTATAGGTACAAAGGAATTTTATTTATTTATTTTTTTTTTGCAACTTCCACTTACTGTCTATGGAATGTGCAATTATGCACATATAATTGATTCTTTGCACAGAGGTCCAAGTATCAGTAGTGATACTTACCCTTTGACAGTTATTCCTAAAGAAATTCCTCAAATTAACCCTCTCATCAGAATAAATTTTCAGAATATCCCTACTCACAGTCCATCTTGAGAGAATTTTAAACCTAGAACAGCAAACAAAAACAAACTTCCTAAAACCTTGACCCTCAACAAACCTAAAGGGTAGCTCATCAACAATAATCATTTCACAGAGAGCTCTCCTAATCAGCTCTTGATCAAATACCCAGGTTCCCAAAACCCCTTAACCACCTTCAGAATCAGTTAATGTAGAACTAGAGACAGGAGAGAATGTGAGATGAGATTGCCTTGTATCCTTAGAATGAGGATTCTTTAGGCAACTTAATATGTGATTTCTCAAAGAAGAAGTCCCATGTTTTTTGGATTCGCATGCAAATATCTTTGTACAGTAAAAACACTTGCCTTTGATGACAATGCCCTTAATGTTCTTAATTTTTTTAAAGTGATCCCATACAGGAGATCTGGTTTCAACCTCTTTTATTTTTTTTAGGAACAGATGGAGGCAATGGCTGCTAAGATGTATCTTTCTCTGCGGCTCCTGCTTCCATATCATGTTCCACATTTTGTAGATGAGGTTGACTTCCAGACCCACCAACACTTTCCATCTATAATGTAATAATAGTAGGAAAAGAATTAGTAAATAGGAATCCCTCATTTTAGGGCAAATTCATCATTTTTATTTATTACACAGATTTCAGTTAATTGCACATTTCATCATGTATGCAGAATTGCACATAAATCATTTAAGGGTCACATATCCATAAACTTCAAACTTGATACTTGCACAGTTATATAGAAATCCATAATCAGGCATTTCTAAGTAGCATGCATCTACTTTATAATGCTCATCATTTATATGGATTTCAAACACAGGGGCTAAGGCTTCCACCAAATTAAGGGAAATTATTACCCAATTAATTAACCCTTTAAGGGACAAGTCACTGAATCACAGTATCATATATTCATATATATACAAATCTGGAATCTGGAAATTCTCAACAGTCAACACTCAACAGATACAAAGAATCACACTATCACAGTATCATACTATCATATATTCATATATATAATTTCTAATGCTAATCATTTATATGGATTTCACACGCAGGGCTGACAGGGGCTAGGGCTTCCACCAAATTCACAAATTGCACAATCAAGGGACAAGTGACATGCAATCTGGAACTTCTCAACAGATTCGCAATATCACAGTCCATAGAAATGATACAATCATAGAATCACAACAAAATATCACAAATTGCACAATCAAGGGACAAGTGACATGCAATCTGGAACTTCTCATCAACATATTCGCAGTATCACAATCCATAGAAATGATACAATCATAGAATCACAACAAAATATCACAAATTGCACTATCAAGGGACAAGTGACATGCAATCTGGAACTTTTCAACAGATTCGCAGTGTCACAGTCCACAAATTAAACCCCCGAGAACTATACTATAATAATCTATAAGATTAGGGTTTAGAGATTACTTCGCTTCTCAAATTAAACCCCCGTGAACAAAGGGCTTCGAATCCTACTTTGTACTTCCTAGCTAGCAATCGCGAATCTAGATAGAGGGCTTCAACTGATTCACCGTCTCTGAGATTAGGGCTTCCACCGATTGAGAACTAAGAGAGTGAGAGTGATAGCTTCCACCGGAGAGAAGTGAGACTGTGAGAGTGAGAGAGTACTCAGAGTCTCACGACTCACGAGAGATAACTGATGAGTGATGAGAAATTAGATATGAGAGAACTGAGAGAGTGAGAGATCTAGAAGAAGGAAATCAGAGAACGAGAGAGTTCTCACACGACGAAGCTACGCTAATGAACGCAGCCTATACTACGAAGGAAACAATATATATTCAGTTTACACGACGTCGTATTCCTAATGCCCTAACAAAGCCTTACCCTAGATCGGATATTCGGGTGGCAAATAATACACCCTACCCAAATTCCACCACCCGCCTATTTACCCACGCACAGATCGGATATCCGATCTCGGATACAGATATGGCCAACATACAAGAAGTTGGGTTTCGGGTCGGTCGGGTTGGGCGGAAATTTCGAATCCTGCACAACCCTAGTTAAGAGAACTAAAACCAGATGCAAAGATTTAGAAATGGTGTGGAATTTCGGGTTCCATAGAGCCATATCTGATGTGGAAATGTCGGTTTTCGTTTATGGGCTAACACATCCTCGAATATATACATATTAGAGTTGGGCTACCAGTTGGCCCAACGCTAGGTGCTCGACCCATTATTATGTGGACCATAGTCCACATAGTGTTGTATAAACCATAAAAGAAAGTACATTTTTAATGTACTAAAAGTACATAATTTGTGTATTGAATGTATATTATATAAAATGATGTACTTTTAGTATTCAAATAATGTACTTTTTTTAAATATAATAATATATTAAAAGTACATTATTTGTGTACTAAATGTACATCATTTTATAGTATACAAAATATGGTCCACACAATAATGATTGATATAATTTTGTATATATATTTAGATATGTATATATTGAGCTTATTATTCATTGTTTTAAATATTTTTTTTATTAGATAGTTATATTATAACTATTGTTTATTTTGCAATTGATTCCCTGCATATGTTTTTATTTGTAATTTCAATTAAATTTTAACCAACTTTATACATGCGGCTTTACCTTCCAAATTAACAACTTCTCCATCTGCCAAGCATGCACCTTGTGCTCAAATGACATGTAGTGATTTTTCCTATGTGGGAGGTCATGAGATCGAGCCGTTGTTGACTCTTTGTGCTTCATTAGGTTGAGAAAGTATGTTTGAACAGATACTACAATGTAATAGAGTCAGTAGCATTAAAAAAAAAAAAACTTCTCTTTTTAGTAATACATATTATGATATCTTTACATGTAAAGTTCCACAATCAATAAGCTTTACAAAGAAAAAATTTAATGTTAAAATTACTTAACTTATTATTGTATAAGTAATATCCGTGTATCGCACAAGTATAAGTAACATTGTCACATGTAGGGTTGTTATTGAAGAAACCAGTATTATTTGTACATGGTAAGTTGTATATAACTGCATCTAGAGTCACAAATCTCATTAGAATGAAAATCTTAATTTGTGATGAAACTGATCACGATTATATTTCCACAATTAATTTGGCTTACAAACAAGTTTTTAATAATATGTAATTACACTTTTTCTATTATTAAATGGCCAATCATAATTATTTCATTGATGCATAATAATACATATAAAACTCTAATCTATTATCTCTCAATAATATTTAATATTACCATATACTCTTTATCATATCTTGGTAAATATATTATAACAATAACTAATACTAACTCAGATAAAAAAAAATAGTCCATGTAGCGTACGGGAGACATACTAGTTAAATTAAAGACAAACTATAGTTCAGAGACCTTATAGATATTTTGTCCAACTATGTATCCCAACATACATTCACATTTGTACACACTTACGAATTGAAATGGTTATCTTCATAGTAGGAGAAATATATTTTAAGATATCGATCAATTGATATTGTTGTCTTTTATATTAAATATAATTAATTACTCGTAATTACTATATGCCTTATTGTACGGGATACTATACTGTGAACACAAGTGTTAGCGATACTCAATATAATCCAATTAGCAATTTAGCATACACAGTTATACCTGAAAAAAATTGACACCTTAAACTTTTATAACATCTAATTATAATATATCTTGTTTTGAATTCTTTATTCGTTGAAATCACATTTTATTAGCAATTTTACTATGTTTAACTTTCTTGTACGTGTTTGCTGGAAATACGATGATATGCATTTACGAAAAAATTGTTACAGTTTTTGAATTGAATGTCTCGTATATTATTAACAAGTGATAATGTAATTTAATTAATTTGCTGAACCTACTTACGGTATTTTTTTCTTTTACTAGAGAAATCCGCAGTCATAATTTGATGTTGTGCATTGAGTAGGCCTTACTCCTGTGTAATAGTCTACAAACTATACAAAAAAAGATAAACGGTTCACCCGTTACACACCATGAATGAAAATCAAAATTATAGTTAGTGTTTGGTTGACGACTTTTTAAGACACAACTATGTGTTTTGATTAATTACCCCTTCAATTAAAACCTCAATCCGTAATTACAAATATGTATCATTCCATCTTATTGATAATACAATTTTTAAGTTTGAATTATCGTTTTTAGATTTTTATTATGATTGTTTTTGTTCAAATTGGTACATTGGATGTCATTATATTAGGATCAATTTCCTTTGTTTGGAATATAGCGGAATAATGCGGAAGCGAATAATCAAAAATTGAGAATTATAGAAGTTAAATAATAGAAATAAAGAAAATTATGTAAATGACATATGAATAACAACCAATGAGAAATATAAATGTATGTATATATATATATATATATATATATATATATATATATATATATATATATATATATACTAGTAATTCACCCGCGCGATGCACGGAAAAAATTTATATTATTATAAATATAAATAAAAAATAGAAAAATTAAAATATTTTAAATTATTTAATATAATAATATTTTTGAGCTTCCATTGGTCAAGTATTTATTATTTTTATAGAATACAATATTACAATTAAAATTAAAATTATAATTATAATTTTGTATGGTTAATATAATCTCTAATTATGTCCATATTCAAATAAACTTATAAAGATAATTTACATAATTACACTGATTTATTCTTAATTGTATTTCATCTATATTATAATTTTCACAATACAAATAATAACTAAGATAATTACATTTGGAAAGAAAATTTCAAATTTTGTATGTGTAAATTTAAACTCTAATTGAACACATTTTTTATATGATTATATAATATATAGCTATTTTATTTTTCAAAAGTATATTTTTTATATGATTATATAATATATAGCTATTTTATTTTTTAAATGTTGTGTTTTTTTTTTTTATAATAAAGAATGTTGTGGCATTAATTGTAACATTAATTATTTCCAAACCATATAGCTTTATTATATAAAGGATATATATATATATATATATATATATATATATATATATATATATGCTCACGTGTGATAGTTAAAAGATAAGAAAGAAAGAATACAATGAATTGATGTGCTTAGCAAATAAAAACAAGCTGCTATTTAAACATTACAAATTAGCAAGAAAAGCGGCAGTTCTGCAGTGTTCCATGAAGATCGGCGAACGTGCAAACACTACTACAGAATTCACATACAACGTCGGGTATTTAACGTCGGCTAAATAAATAGCCGACGTTAAAAGTTTATAACGTCGGCTATTTATTAATAGCCGACGTTATAAAGTAAACATAAAAATATAAAAGAAATTCGTAAGCTACAACGTCGGCTATACTAAAAGCCGACGTTGTAGGTCGTTTATTTGTTTTTTTTCTAAATTATTTATATATAACGTCGGTTAAAGAGCTTAGCCGACGTTATATAAAAAAAAAATTAATCTAATACAACGTCGGCTGTCTATATAGCCGACGTTGTATAGATTTAATAATTTTTTTTTTTTTCTTTATAACGTCGGCTACCTATGGTAGCCGACGTTATAAATTTTAAATCTGATAAAAATACGCTAGGCAAGTCAATCTGACCAAAGTCTTCTTCTTCTTCCCCGATCTGAGACCAAATTTCCCCCTCCGCCATCTCCTCCGTTTCTTCTTCCCCGATCTGAGACCACCACTGCCGACGCTGCTGCAACCCGCCGCCGTCTTCCCCGACGCACAGTCTATCCCCGCCGCTGCAGCTTCATTCCTCCGCCGCCCCCGCAACTGCAACCCACCGCCGCCGCCGCTTCAAGCTCTCCTCCCCACCGCCGCAGACCGGCAGCCTCCCTCCGCCGCTACACCATCGTCGACGGAGCACTGCACCAGCCTGCTGCGGTAAGTTTTATATATATATATATTTTTTTTAATTTTTAATTATTATTATTTAATTTCAAATTTTATTAAATTGATTTGAAATTTAGGGTTTGTTTGTATATATTTGTAAGTTTTATTGATTAATTTTGAATTTTAGTCAATTTATTTGCATTTTAGGATTTATTTGTATAAATTTGTAATTTTTATTGATTAATTTCGATTTTTAGTCAATTTATTTGTATTTCTTAAAATAATTTTAAAGTTTTAGCTACAATCCAATGACAAAAAATTAGTATGCCAACTTTAATGGTTAATTAATACAAAATAATATAAATGAAAAATGAATAAGATGTCTTTCAATAATTTAAAATTTTAAAATGTATTATTAATATTAAAAAATTGAAAATTTTAAAGTGCATTATTAAGTTGCACGTGGGATAGTTTACAAGGCCGAAAGGGTTCACGGGATACAAATACATGCGGATCAAGTGAAGGTCACTGTGACTGAAATTCTCGTGTTAAGTGCAAGGGTACCCTTCCCTACCGATGAGGTTCAACTGTTAAGGGATGCATTGCACAACTTTATTATTTGGCCAAAGAAGTTGGTTGAGTTGTATACCGAAGGTGATGAGGTATGTATTTTAAAAAATTTTGGATTTTAAAATAGTGTTTAATTTACTTTTTAAAAATAGTAATTGTTAGTTATATTGAACAGGTACAAATGACTTATGATTCCGGTGTGCAACGACCTTTTGCTGATCTGAATATAGCTGATCCGACTTCTTTGAGTCCTCGATGTCTAAAGGTATATAAAATTATTCCCAAACTTGATAAAAATGTTGTGATAAAGATGGAGCGTGGTATTGTGGGCGATGTTGACTATCCCTTACAACTTGACCCGTTGGAGATTATGCGTTTCTTAAGGATGGAGACGTTAGATGTTTCCATATTGCAGTTCTTTATAAGGTAATAATTATGTTCTTTACTTATATTTGTTTATATAATATTTTTCATTCATTTATTATATTACTGATATATATGATTGATTGTATTTTTGAATAGGGGTCTTTATGACAAATTTGAATTGGCATCAAAGACCACATATGGCTTCTTAGATCCGCATTTCATTCAACCAGTTTCAAATACTATAGATGAACGGACAGGGTATATCAACGTCACCATGCAATATGGCCAAAAACAATGCTATCTAGCGCCATATATTTTAAAGTAAGTTTTAATTGTTTAAAATAAAATAACTTATATATAATACACTTTTATTATATATTATATTTACTTACAACTAATACATTATTGATTTGTAGTGATCATTGGATGTTGATGGCAATTTGTCCTCAACTTAATGAAATCTATTGGTTTAATTCAATTGGTGCAATAATTGAGCAGGTTTTGGTTGTGGTTGTGAGAAATTGAGAAGGTTTAGGTTGTGGTTGTGAGAAATTGAGCAGGTTTATGTTGTGGTTGTGGTTTTGAGTAGATTTGAGCAGGTTTTTGGATATAAATGGACAAATAAATTGTATATTAAAAAAAAAAAACATACAACGTCGGCTAAAAGTAATAGCCGACGTCGAATATGTTTAAAAAAAATAAATAAAGTTTACAACGTCGGCTAATAGCTATTAGCCGACGTTGTAGGTACTTTAATTATTTTTTAAAATACCTACAACGTCGGCTAATAGCTATTAGCCGACGTTGTAAACTTTATTTATTTTTTTTAATTAATATATAACGTCGGTTATATAAATAGCCGTTGTTATAGATAATATTTACAACGTCGGCCGTAACAACTACGGAACCTAGCCGACGTTAAAAGCTCTATTTAGCCGACGTTAAAAGTCTGCTGTGTAGTAGTGAAAAGAGGTGGACAGCATGCGATGTTGAAGGTTGAGGAAAGAGTCGTCATGCATTTATTAGAGCCACATAATTTGAACTATATTCTAACACCCTTATTATTATTATTATTTTTTATTTTTAAAACCTTTATTCTTATTATAGGGTCATACATAACCAAACATCATTAGTAATCATTCCAATTCCACCATATTACCAAACATGCAAAATACTTTCACCAAAATCTATTACATTGGTTTTCAATTCCACCGACCATACTACCAAACATGCAAAATACTTTCACCAAAATCTAGTACATTAATTTTCAATTTCACCATACTACCAAACATGCAGAATACTTTAATTTCACCAAAATCTATTACAACTACGAATTTAAGTATTTGATTCCTACGGAGTATTTCTTTATGCGAACCAATCACACCCAAAATCTCTCTAATTCATACTTGTTTTCAAATTTGATGCACCCTCTGACTAAGTTCACTTTGTGGAGAATGATTGGGGTGTTATACGCATATATTTGGCAATATTTATTTAGAGTAGACCACAATCTTTTTTGAATGCTACTGGGGTGTTATACGCATATATTTGGCAATATTTATTTAGAGTAGACCACAAACTTTTTTGAATGCTACTGGCTCTATTACAAGATAGTATTTGTTCATATACTTTCTCAACCTATTCAAACACAAAGAACCAATAACGCGGCTCAAACTTACAACCTTCTAAATGGAAGTCCAACCCGGGTACCATTAGATCACATAGTCTTGGTAGAGTAGACCACAATCTAATCATTCAAATTTCAACTTTCAAAACTAAGAAAATGATTTATGAAAAATGTTTTTAAAAAAATAAGTCATTTTGTAGAAAATATTTCGATTCCATTTATTAACAGAAAATTGTTCTCTATTTTCAGTTTTTTAAATTTTCAGTTTTCATTCTCTGTTTTTTGACTTGTTTACTAACACATATTTTATCAAATTTGTTGTTTTTTTTAGATTAACGTTATAAAATTAACACAAATTTAATTTCGAGTGATTTTTTAGATCTTATTATATATTTATAATATTTTACATATGTGTTGGTTTAAATTGAATAAATTTAATTTTTTTTTTAATTTTAAGTCTAATTGTTGGTCCCGATAGGGCGAAAGAGTGAGTCTAGAGGGAGGAGGGGGAGGGGGAGGGGGAGGGGGTGGGGGGGGGGGGATGAATAGACTCTCTAGCAATTTTTAAAAACCTTTTCACTAACCAATACTTTCACCAAAAGGCACTAGTAAAGGATCGATCAGAGATAGGATTTGCACAACGGAATATAAAACGTGGTCTCTTTTAAAAATTTCTTTGCGCTGAAGGTTGTTCAAAAATGAAAATGGTATCGGGTTGGACTTCCATTTGTAAGATTGTGAGTTCGAGCCTCAGTAGAGGCATTATTGGTTCTTTGTGTAGCCCGTAGCATTCAAAAAAAAAAAAAACTTGGTCGATGATGCACCAGGTAAATCATCCCACATTGTAATAGAGCCAGTAGCATTCAATAAAAAGCTTGGTCGATGATGCACCAATCATCCCACATTGTAAGCCAGTAGCATTCAATAAAAAGCTTGGTCGATGCACCAGGTAAAAATCATAAAAAGCTTGGTCGATGATGCACCAATCATCCCACATTGTAATAGAGCCCGATGATGCACCAGGTAAAAATCATAAAAAAGCTTGGTCGATGATGCACCAAGTAGTAAAAATCATCCCACATTGTAATAGAGCCAGTAGTATTTAAAAAAAAAAAAAAGCTTGGTCGATGATGCACCAATCATCCCACATTGTAAGCCAGTAGCATTCAATAAAATAAAAAGCATAAAAAGCTTGGCCGAGTAAAAATCATAAAAAGCTTGGTCGATGATGCACCAATCATCCCACATTGTAATAGAGCCCGATGATGCACCAGGTAAAAATCATCCCACATTGTAATAGAGTCAAAAAAAAAAAAAGCTTGGTCGATGATGCACCAAGTAGTAAAAATCATCCCACATTGTAATAGAGCCAGTAGCATTTAAAAAAAAAAAAGCTGTAAAAAAAAAGCTTGGTCCCACATTGATGCACCAGGTAAAAATCATCCCACAGTGTAATAGAGTCAAAAAAAAGCTTAATCGATGATGCACCAAGTAAAAATCATCCCACATTGTAATAGAGCTAGTAGCATTTAAAAAAAGCTGTAAAGCTTCGACCCACATTGTAATAGAGTAAAAAAAAAAAAAGCTTGGTCGATGATGCACCAAGTAATCATCCCACATTGTAATAGAGCCAGTAGCATTTAAAAAAAAGCTTGGTCAATGATGCACCAGGTAAATCGACTAATCGACTAGACTTTGTCCAGACTTTGGACAAAGATTGCTCAGAGAATGTTTCTGACGTGTCTATTCGACTTTGGACAAAGATTGCTCAGAGAATGTTTCTGACGTGTCTATTCGACTTTGGACAAAGATTGCTCAGAGAATGTTTCTGACGTGTCTATTCGACTTTGGACAAAGATTGCTCAGAGAATGTTTTTGACGTGTGTATTCGACTTTGGACAATGATTGCTCAGAGAATGTTTCTGACGTGTCTATTCGACTTTGGACAAAGATTGCTCAGAGAATATTTCACCAGGTGAATCATCCCACACTTAAAACTTTGGACAAAGATTGCTCAGAGAATGTTTCTGACGTGTCTATTCGACTTTGGACAAAGATTGCTCAGAGAATGTTTCACCAGGTAAATCATCCCACACTTAAAACTTTGGACAAAGATTGCTCAGAGAATGTTTCTGACGTGTCTATTCAAGTCGTTAGACTTGATCATTTGTACTATAACTCTTCAAATGATCTTTCGTTATCATTCGGTCTTGATCAATCACAAGAGGTAGACCCTTTCATGATTCAATCTTTAGAAGACTTGATCATTTGTACTATAACTCCTCAAATGATCTTTCTTTATCATTCGGTCTTGATCAATCACAAGAGGTAGACCCTTCCATGATTCGATCTTTAGTAACCTCTCAACCTTTGTCTTCGGATTTTCAAATCTTCGATCTTCTGTACTTCATTTTTGAACACGAACCGTTGAAGACTATCAACTAGGGTTACCAAGAGGTGATTTCTACGAGTGCTTCTTGTGCTACTGCTGGTTAATAATTTGAGTAACGATTCGTCCAAGAATAGGACTTGAAAAAAACGAAAACAAATGAGGGGTCTAAAACTCCTAAGTTTGATATCATCAAAATCTAATTACAAAATGTTCTTAACACTAATATATGTAAGATTTTTACATTTGATATCCTAACTAAATTTATATCTGTATATAACATAATAACAAGAAAATATATCCGAACTAATAACTCACTAAGTTCACCTAAAATTTAGTTTAGATAATATTATATTTTTTGAGGTAGTATTTGTTGGTTTTTGGGTTTTCGGGCCCAGGGAGGTCCAACACAACCTTAGTTGGTGGATTCACCTTTCACACAGGGTTGTAAAAGAAATGGAAGTATTTCTAATGGCTTCAAGTGTGTCTCTCTTTTCTCCTGGGATCAACTTGTCCCAATTACAAGGGTGGAGGAGCCTTTATATAGCAGGCTCCCCTCCTGCAGACTTGAAGGTCATTAATGGCTGACTTCAAGGCTAATTACAACCACCGAGCCGTTGTGTGCCGTTACCGGATCGGCTAACGGCTCCTTGAATCCGTAACAGTCTGACCAAGTCTTGCCTTGAATGCCTCCAACTGCTCCCAGGCCGGGTCTTTTTAAATGAGGCCTCTCAACGCTCGCTTAATGGCTCTGAGCCGTCTCTTCATGGACTTGGGCCTGGGCCGACTCCTGGACTCGGCCCAAGCTTTCACTGGGCTTCTTCCACGTCCACGGCCAGCCCACGTTCCTTGTCTTGGATTCCCTTCTTGGGCCAACCTTTCTTGGGCTGGGGTTCTCACCCCATCAACTAGTCCCTCACTTTTCCACATCCGGTCCGCTAATCCGGATTTGGAAAAGTAGTAACTGATCATCTCTTTCAATCACCGGATCCATGCATTCAATATCCCTTATGACACCCGGATTCTCTGCCATCTTCCCGGATTCAACGGAACCGTTTGGATTCTCCTAGCTTTGTGTGACTCCTATAAATGGTCTCGTACTCTCATCTCATCCACTGGTCCACCATGGGTCGCTCACCTCTAAAAGGGAAGCGGATCGATTTCGGCTCTCCTCGACGTCCCCTTCCTTTGAAGCGGACTCGACCTGAGAGGGAAAGCAAGAAGAGAGCTTCTCGACCGACTTCTCGGAGATCTCCTGCGGGTGCCACATCCTCAGCTCCTCAACCGCCGACCCTGCCTCAGCGAGAGGTCGTGCCATCTCTACCCCGCCCGCCGACTCCAACAACCGCCAGGGCGACTTCTCAAGATGGGTCCTTCGTGGAGGTGGCCGTCCCTGAGCAATTGACTTTTCGCATGACGTTCTCTATCCCACTGGATGACCCGGACGGGCCAGTCACGGGCCTGATGGATGATGAGGATTACGCTCGTTACTTGGAGATGTATCCTGATGAGGAGGAGCACGTGGACCTACCGCTCATGCCGTCCTTCTGGGATTCGTTCTGTCCCTCTCCCCCTGGGCCATCGGGGGGAATGTTCTTTGGAAGCGACTCCTCTTCACCCGGCGAGTGATCACCTCGACCAGTGTCGGCTTCGTATTTCCGAGGGGCTTACTTAGGAACATTTTAATTATTTCTTGTTGTAATAAGCTCCCGACTCGTTATATCCCCCTTTTTCAATAAAATGCTATCTTTCCGCCTTGTCTTATATTTCATGCTTGTCGTGTATACTTCTGGCTGACTGGTTGAGGAGTCGGCTACATCGTCAGGCTTTTTTCAGTCTGACATCTGCAAGATTCCCCATATCTCGGGTGAATCTAATCTTTTCTGCGCGGCGTGCGAATCTTACTCTTCCCAGGCGGATTTGATGGAACTAGTCTCTGACAGAGATTCGCGTCATCCGTCTAATCCGGTTCAGTTATGTCAGTTACAATTTCTTCCGTGATTCTCGCCTAGGTATTCGCTTCCATAGGGCTATATAAGGACCCTTCATGGTTCGTGCAAATCACAATATACCTCATTTTCAAAAGCGCGGAACTATGAGCTACAGAGACGGTGATCGCCGCTGGTACATCCGCAACCAGGAGCATGCTCGACTGGAGAAGCTGAAGCAAAAGAGGCTGGCTAATGGAGGGCGTTTGGTGGGCGACTCGGCTTCAGACCTCATTGTGGTGCCCCCAGACATGCTGGACCTGATGTGTACGGAGCCGGCTGTCGCGGAAATGGAACCAGTGGCGGACGACTCAGTTCCAGAGGAGGAAGAAGTGTGGGAGGTTCCTCCGCTCTTTGGGGTGGCTATGTCTCCGAGCGCCCTAGAGAGGCCCCTGCAAATGATCGACGATGGGAAGCCGGCTGTATACCTAGACGAGTTGTCGGAGCCTGAACCGAATCCTCTGCCTTTCCGACCACAGTACTTCTTGGAGGGCCCTCCGCCTGCTCGCCCGAGTCTTGGGCCTTGTACTTTTTGTGTTTATCTAATAAATTGTATGCTTTCCTGTTTTGCTTAATGCTCATCCATTCCTTGATCGACTTCCAATCCCTCCCCCATGGGAACTTTTCTTTGTTGAGGAGTCGCCAAATCGGGTTGTCCGACTCTGAGACCGGAATCTTTTTGTGAGCCCTGCCCGTGTCGACTGATGGACCGGGTTCCATCGGACCTTTCTGGAAACTTCCACCCTAGACCCGGTGGGCCCATAGGCCATGGCCTACGATAGGCTTTTAGCTTAGCAAGCCGGGTCACTGTCACCGGTTCACGCCTAGGGTAGACGTGGTGAGCTGTCGTAGGCTTCCAAATTAAAACCTTACAAACGTAGTAGCGGGAGTAAGGATCGATCCCACAAGGAGTAACTAGTTTAACTTTTGTGCTCAAATTAAAGGTAGGGGGGTTTGGAATATATCGAGAGTAAAGATAAAATAAAAGAGAATTTAAATAAACAAGAAATTTAATTAAACGAATAAAGCAGTGAAAATAATATATCGAAAACACTTATAATAGGAGACCTTGGTTAGTAAAGATCCACCACCGGAATTCAACACTGATCATTGATTAATAAAGTAATTAATATGCAATTGAATATTTGTCGTGAAATTGTTTCATTTCTGTTTTCCCTTAGTTGTAGGTAAATAAAGCACAAGCGGTTTAATTACCCCTAACTACTAAATAATCTAAGACAAGCGCTATAGATTTAATTTAGTAGCAGCAATAGGAACTAGGAAAACCGACAAACTAAATAACACAAGCACAAGCGATTGCATTTAATTTAGAAAAATATTCTACCCGAGTCCAATTATCACTAAGCCGTCAATAATTAACCCAGTTGCTACTGAATATTAGAGTAATTTGTAGCACAATATTATCTAATATAGCAAATAATTATATCAAATAAATAACTACTAGGCCTCCCTAGCAATTAAATGACACAATTATTTCAAATAACTTAGAAGAATATTTAATACTCAAATGCATAAAAAATATATAATAAAGTTAAATAAATAACCTTACAGCGTTATGAACTCCGGGGCTTCAATTCACTAAACCAACTAGAAATTAGCCACAAATGGACATTGATAACAACTTCAACGAATACTATAAAGGAGGGAAGAATGAACATTTTACAATAGGAAACTCATACTATTTATAGAATTCTAAAAATAGATTCAATGGACCTCAACAATTCAATTTCCCTATTTTTTAGGCTCACGTCCGAAGGCCTCCGCTGCTATCGCATACATGGTTGACGACCTGCACGTTTTTGGCGAAATGAATTGAATGATTCATTTGCATGCATCTCTGTACATATTAAATATATGATTTGTATTGAATGATGACCAAACAACCTAATATTATAATATATATATATATATATATATATATATATATATATATGCTAGTATAGAACGTACTATTTATATTCTATATATATTATAGATATATATTATATTTTGTATGTAGTAGTACGTAGTAAATATGTATATTAGTATGTATTTATATATTATATATTATATATAGTTAGTACTATATTTAGCTCATTATTGTTAAACTCTAAAAATAACTAATTGTTAAATAATATTAAATAATGAATGCAAAATTATTATAAAGATGTATTTAAAATATGAGCGTAAAATATGCCCATCAAGACGCGCCGCCCGTAGGCTAGCCCTAGGTCTGAACCGTCTCTCCGCCTTCCGAGGCATTAATTACGGCGCCTTTTCACCTCTTGTCACCCTTCTCTTCTCCAATGAGAGGGTGACGCGTGGCCGTCCGTCGGGATTCCCCCCTTTTTAAATAGCCATCTTCCTTTCTTTTCTCCTTACTTTCTCCAACTCTCCATACTCAGTGCCAAGCACCTCCGATCCTCTCTGCAATTTCCTCAGTCCACACTCAGGTTGGTAAATGTCTTCCTCCTCCCCTTCATCTTCTTCTCGTCGTCGCTCGGCCGAGATCCCAGCGGCGACTTCTTCTTCTTCTTCTTCTTCTTCTTCTTCTTCTTCTTCTTCTTCTTCTTCTTCTCCTTCTTCTCCTTCTTCTTCTTCTTCTCCTTCTCCTTCTTCTCCTTCTTCTCCTTCTTCTCCTTCTTCTCCTTCTTCTCCTTCTTCTCCTTCTTCTTCTTCTTCTTCTTCTTCTTCTTCTTCTTCTTCTTCTTCTTCTTCTTCTTCTTCTTCTTCTTCTTCTTCTCCTTCTCCTTCTCCTTCTCCTTCTCCTTCTTCTTCTCCTTCTCCTTCTTCTTCTTCTTCTTCTTCTTCTTCTTCTTCTTCTTCTTCTTCTTCTTCTTCTTCTTCTTCTCCTTCTTCTTCTTCTCCTTCTTCTTCTTCTCCTTCTTCTTCTTCTCCTTCTTCTTCTTCTTCTTCTTCTCCCCGTCGCATGGAAATTCCGGACGGTCTTCCATCGGCGTCTTCTTTTCAGCCGACCCCCTCTTCTTCGGGGGCGGTTACTCCCATAAGCCCTGCTCCTTGAACAACGGTGGCGGCTCTGCCAGACGGCACCGGACGGCCACGAGGCAAGTTTGATTCCATTGCCCGGCCGGCTGGGCCACCGTCCGTCGTTACTGCGGCGGACCTAGACATGACCCATTTTCTACTTGGGCCTTCGGCGTTAGTCTTTGCCCCGGAGGGCCGACCCATTCATGACCCACCAGAGGGTTGTGTTGGTATTCACTTGCACTCGGTTGCCTTCGGCTTCCGAGTTCCTCCGTGTCCGTTTCTCTCCCTCTTCTTTCGCCATTATAATTTGGTTCCGGTTCAACTGGTGCCCAATTCTCATCGCCTCCTCACCTGCTTCATAAACCTCTGCTATTGGTGGATGTGTGAACCGGATCTGGACCTGTTTCGGTATCTCTTTACCATGAATAAGGTTGGCTCGCACTCGCTGGGCTTTGTCCAGGTTGCCGCCCGTCCGGGGCGACAGCTTTTCGAGGGGTTGTTCGATTCCATCAAGGATTGGAAGCCCCTCTACTTCTTTGTTCGTCCCGCTCTTTCTCCCTTCACCTTTCCGCCCTTGAGGCGTCGACTGACTCAACGCGCCACCGGCGCTGCTGCTGCCTCTTCATCCCAGCCGTCACCGGCTCCAAAGTCGACTCCTCCACCACCACGTACAGTGGTCGACTTGACGCCGTTGCCTGTCGTCTCGCCTACTCGACTGCCGCCTCCTCTTCCATCTGAGAGTCCGAGCAACAAAAGGCCGGTCGAGCAACCGGATGCGCCGGCTCCCAAGAAGATCTGGTTGAGCGTCGAGGTTGATGAGGATGCCCAGATCTGGCAAGGCAATTCCTCCGTCCGCTCCTGGGCCGAAGACGTCCTTTTTCCTAAGGACGTGGCGACGACTGGCGCCATGCCAGACGAATACATCATCGAGGCCTCGCTTCGCCAATCGTACCGCGTAAGTGTTTCTGACCTACCATCTCCTTGTTCTTTTCTCCTTGTTATCTGACTCCCCGTGGCCTTGCAGAACCTTACTTTCCAGATGGAACTGTGCAGGCGGCTGAGGTAGTACAAGACTGGGCTGCAGTCTCTGTCCACTCGACTGCGCCAAACAGAGGAAGCTTTCCTGGAAGAGCAGGCTAAGCACGGCAAGTCGGTGGAGGTGCATACCTCCGAGCTGCTAAGGGTTACCCGTCAGTGGGAGGAGGAGCGGGACAAGGCCGCGACCATTGCCGCGACCTTGGTGGAGGATTACAAGAAGTCGGCGGCTTTCGTGACAGATATGAAGGCGGCAATAGCGGCTCGTCAAAAGGAGATTGCCACGGAGTGGCTGGCGACGCCGAAGGGGGACGACTATCTTCTGCACTTGGGCGAGCGTGATTATCGCCTTGGCTTTCGCGAGACTCAGAAGGAAACCTACGCCGTCCTACAGACCCGAGATCCTGCCTTTACTCCCGAGAGCTGGGGCCTCAAGCCACTGCTAGACCTCCTTCCGGCGACTGATCAACCCGTATCGACTGTGGATCCGGCCGCTCTTCCTGTGGCGGAGCCTGCAGATCCGGCGGTTCTACCCGTGGCCGAGCCTTCAGAGCTTGCAGAGCCCCCCCTCGGAGCAGAGGATCCTTCTTCTGTTCTCCCCGCTGGACCAACGGCAGGAGAGCAAGTTGAGAGGGTCGACGTCGATACTCCTCGCCCAGTAGCTTAGGGCTAGTCTTTTTTGGATAGCCACTTTTTTTTTGTACGGGCTGGCCTCCCTCTCGGGCCTTTTTTATTAATAAAAAATTTCTTGCTTTTGCTTCTTTTGAATGGTCTTGGCCTCGATCACTCTTTAACTACTTCATGATTCTCAAAATTGAACAAATTGCTAAGGCATCGGGTCCTTCTAGGACGGTCTAACCCTTCATCGAGTTCTTCTGTTGGGGTGACTCTCAAGGTTCGCCAGAAACATTTTTAAGGATTCAAGTATTAATCTTGGATCTCACCTCGCCGAGTCCCTTGGTCAAGGCGAATTCTCTTTGCCTTCTTCCCGGAAACGACTAAGGGTCTGGGCCTTTGTTTCCTATCTCTCTCGCCGAATCCCTCAGTCGAGGCGACTCCTTAGGCTTTTTCTTCTCTTAGAAACAGTTTAGGGTCAGTGCCCCGTTGTTTCTTTATATACTCGCCGAGTCCCTCAGTCGAGGCGACTCCTTTTGGCTTTTTCACGGAAACGATTAAGGGTCTGGGCCCTTGTTCCCTATCTCTCTCGCCGAGTCCCCCAGTCGAGGCGACTCCTTAGGTTTTTTCTTCTCTTAGAAACAGTTTAGGGTCAGTGCCCCGTTGCTTCTTTATATACTCGCCGAGTCCCTCAGTCGAGGCGACTCCTTTTGGCTTTTTTACGGAAACAACTAAGGGTCTGGGCCCTTGTTCCCTATCTCTCTCGCCGAGTCCCCCAGTCGAGGCGACTCCTTAGGCTTTTTCTTCTCTTAGAAACAGTTTAGGGTCAGTGCCCCGTTGCTTCTTTATATACTCGCCGAGTCCCTCAGTCGAGGCGACTCCTTTTGGCTTTTTCACGGAAACGACTAAGGGTCTGGGCCCTTGTTCCCTATCTCTCTCGCCGAGTCCCTCAGTCGAGGCGACTCCTTAGGCTTTTTCTTCTCTTAGAAACAGTTTAGGGTCAGCGCCCCGTTGTTTCTTTATATACTCGCCGAGCCCCTCGGTCGAGGCGACTCCTTTTGGCTTTTTCACGGAAACGACTAAGGGTCTGGGCCCTTGTTCCCTATCTCTCTCGCCGAGTCCCTTAGTCGAGGCGACTCCTTAGGCTTTTTCTTCTCTTAGAAACAGTTTAGGGTCAGTGACCCGTTGTGTCTTTATATACTCGCCGAGCCCCTTAGTCGAGGCGACTCCTTTTGGCTTTTTCACGAAAACGACTAAGGTTCTGGGCCCGTGTTCCCTATCTCTCTCGCCGAGTCCCTCAGTCGAGGTGACTCCTTAGGCTTTTTCTTCTCTTAGAAACAGTTTAGGGTCAGTGCCCCGTTGTTTCTTTATATACTCGCCGAGTCCCTCAGTAGAGGCGACTCCTTTTGGCTTTTTCACGGAAACGACTAAGGGTCTGGGTCCTTGTTCCCTATCTCTCTCGCCGAGTCCAGCAGTATTTGGCAGTAATTCGTGCCCTTTTATTCAAGTTTCGAAACTTAGGTGCTTGTACATGGCTAACCTCTTTCTACTGGTAGAATTTCTTCAAATGGATGACGTTCCAAATCCGGTCTACGGGTCTGCCCTCCAAGGTTTCATGCTTCTAAGTGCCGGCTTGGACCACCGCGGCAATACGGTACAGTCCTTCCCATTTGACTGCGAACTTTCCCCCCTCCTTGGGTTGGCTCGCCTGCCGGTCTCGCAACCCGGGTCCCCGACTTGGAAGGTTCGCGGGCGAATCCTCCGATCACGATACCTTTTCACGGCTTGTTGGTACTCGACCATCCGGGCGCCTGCGGCTTCCCTTCTTTCTTCTAGGAAATTCTTCTCAATTCGGAGGTTCTCTTCGTTCTCTTCATCGGAGTAACTGCGGACTCGATGAGTGGGCTCTACGACTTCTATCGGAACCTTGGCCTCGAAGCCCTATGCTAGGGAAAACGGGCTCTCGCCGGTCGCTCGTCGTAGCGTAGTACGATTAGCCCATAGGACTCGGTCAAGCTCATCCGCCCAATTCCCTCGGATGTCTTCCAACTTCTTTCGGATCCCGTCCACTATAGTTCGATTCGCGTTCTCGACTTGTCCATTGGCCTGGGGGTATGCCACAGATACCTTGGTGTGACGGATGTCGTGTCGACGACAAAAGTCGGCGAACGCTTGGCAATCGAACTGTCGATCGTTGTCGCTAACGATATGCTCGGGCAGGCCAAAATGGAAAGTCACCTTTTTCGATAGGAAGCGTCGACATTGATATTCGGTGATGGTAGCTAGAGGCTCGGCCTCGATCCACTTGGTGAAGTAATCGATAGCCACTACGCAGAATTTCAAGCTTCCCGGGGCGACTGGTAACGGTCCCAATAAGTTGATTCCCCATTTAGAAAAGGGAATGGCCGTGGTGACCGGGGTGTAGAAGGTGGCCGGCCGCGTATCCTTCCTGGCAAAGGCTTGGCACACGCCACACTTTGCTATCCACTCGATGCAATCCCGCATCATGGTCGGCCAATAGTATCCTTGGACGACTAGCTTTAGAGCGAGTGTGTGGGCGCCTTGTGGGCGGCGCAGATGCCTCTATGGGCTTCATCCATTATCTTCTCGGCCTCGGGCCTAAGCAGACATTTCAGAAGAGGACCACCGAATGATCACTTGTATAGCTGCCCATCAAGGATTTGGAACGAAGGGGCTTTCCGTCGAACCCTGGCGGCGACTCCTGGGTCTTCGGGCAATTCGCCCGTCTCCTTAAACCGTCAGATATCCTCGATCCAAAACATCTCGGGGTTCTTCCCCCGATCCCACTCTGCGTGAGTCACCTGCTGGACTTCCGACGGCGTCTCCTCGATACTCGGCCGACTCAGCTCTTCCTTTTCGCAAATCTTAATGAGGTGATCCGGCACTCCTTCCAATGCGATCTTGGACAGTATGTCGGCCTCCACATTGTCTGTCCGAGAGATATATTCTATTTCGTAGGCCCTGAACTTCTTTAACATCTCCACCGCCTTCTCCTTGTAAAGGGTCATCCGGGCGTTCTTAGCCTCACACGTGCCTGAGATCTGCCTTACTATCAATCTAGAGTGAGTTTTGATCCGCAATCGTTCTACTCCCAGTGCCTTGACGAGTCGAAGACCGTTCAACACTGCCTCATATTCGGCCTCGTTGTTGGTCGTTGGGAACGAATAGCTCAGCGCGTAATATAGTCGGAACCCTTCTGGTGTGATTAGCATGACTCCGCCCCCGCAATGTTGTCGACTGGCGGCTCCATCCGCGTGCATCTCCCACCATTCGCCGAAGTCATCTTCCGAGGTGCGTACTTTTTTTTCTTCGCCTGCCGTGCACTCGACCAAGAAGTCGGCCAAGGCTTGGCCTTTTATGGATGGCCGTGGCTGATACTCAATCCCGTACTGGGTTAATTCCACGGCCCACTTCACCAGGCGACCGGACGACGAGGGGTTCCGCAAGACGCTCCCCAACGGTTGATCAGTCAGCACTCGGACAGTGTGGGCTTGGAAATAGGGCGCTAACTTGCGCACGCTGATCACCAGCGCATAAACTATCTTTTCTAAGGCCGTGTACCGTGTTTTGGCGGCTTTCAAGGAGCGGCTCACATAATATACCGGGTGCTGGGCACGTTCCTCTTCTCGGACCAGCACCGAGCTCACCGCCTTCGGGGAAGCGGCCAAGTATAAAAACAGAGGCTCACCCACCAGGGGGTGGACAATACGGGAGGCGTAGAAAGGTACCGCTTCAATTCCTCGAACGACTGCTGGCACTCGGCTGTCCAGGCGAAGCCTTCCTTCTTCTTCATGGCTTCGAAGAAAGGTATAGTTTTATCCGCCGCCTTGCTCAGGAAGCGATTGAGGGCAGCCAATCGACCAGTTAACCGCTGTAGGTCTTTGACAGTACTGGGAGGCTGCATGTCGATGATAGCTTGGACCTTCTCGGGGTTAGGCTCAATGCCTCGTTTGGTAACCATATATCCTAAGAACTTTCCGCGTTGCACTGCGAAGGCACATTTCTTAGGATTCAGCCGGAGGTTATACCTTATCATTACTTGGAAGCAGCGGTCAGATCTCTCGCATGCTCGTCCTCCTCTCGGCTTTTGACGAGCATGTCGTCCACATATGCGGCCATGGATTTTCCCAACAGATATTGGAATAGCCGGGCCACCATCCGGTATAAGTAGCTCCGGCATTCTTGAATCCGAAGGGCATGACTCGATAACAATACACTCCATCCGGCGTCAGGAATGCGGTCTTCTCCTCGTCTGCAAGATGCATGAAAATTTGATGGTACCCTCTCAAGGCGTCCATGAAGTTTGACAGGGCCGACCCGGCGGTTTCGTCAACTAGCTGGTCGATCTGAGGCAAGGGAAACGGGTCTTTTGGGCAAGCTTTAATGAGGTCTGTGTAGTCAACGCACATCCGCCAGGCCGGGGGCTTGGGTACGAGAACTACGTTTGCCAACCATTCTAGGTATTTAACCTCTCGAA
Source organism: Ipomoea nil (assembly GCF_001879475.1). Lineage (NCBI taxonomy): Eukaryota > Viridiplantae > Streptophyta > Magnoliopsida > Solanales > Convolvulaceae > Ipomoea > Ipomoea nil. The sequence continues at coordinate 1,794,067 of NW_017616704.1, read as the reverse complement.
TGTTGCCCGCAGCCAACAGCGTGCTCGCCTCCTTCTTTACAAACTCCCTCCCATCATTGGCGAGATATCGTTTCTTCTGCACAACCGGCCGATGGCCGGGATCTACGGCGAGTCGATGAGCAATAATGGATCGGTCGACACTGGGCATGTCCTCCGGTCCCCAGGAAAAAACTAGCTGGTGCTCTCGGAGCACTCTAATGACCTCTTCTCGTACTTCCTCAAGGAGGCCGACTCCAATTCGGACCCACCTATCCAGCTGATCGGGATCGATCTCGACTTCTTCCAATTCCACAGCCGGCTCAGGGCGAGGTATCATCGTCTTCTTTGGGGGTCTTTCCGTGATCACATGGACCTGCATCTCACGCTTGCCCATTCCTCTGCAGGGCTGTAGGTAGCAGTCGCGGGCGATTCTCCTGTCGCAACGCACTGTGCCTACCCCACTTGGTGTGCGGAATTTCAGGCAGAGATGCTCGATTGAAATCAGAGCTCCTAGATCCTCCAGACCTGGTCGGCCGAGTATAGCGTTGTGTGAGCAGGCTAGATTCACTACGATGAACTTCATATTGAGTTTCTGTACGTCGGGATAACTGTCAATCTCAACTGGTAGAGTGATGGATCCTTCTGCCTCCACCGAGTCTCCTGTGAAACCGGCGAGTGGCGTTTTGACGGGGTTCAGCTGTTCTCGGGTCAATCCCATTTTGGTGAAAGTCTCGAAGTATAGCACGTTGACGCTGCTCCCAGTGTCAACCAGGATCCGACGAACGACTACCCCCTTGATGTCCATCGCTATAACCAGCGCATCTCGATGCGGCGTCTCTCCCACAGGCAAATCTCTATCAGTGAAAGTAATGGGCTCTCGGCACACCTTCTTAGAGTTCTCCTCACGCCCGTACACCGTCCCGACATACAGCTGTCGAGCCCAGGCCTTTCGAGTATTCGCTGAGTCACCACCTTCCGGCCCGCCGACTATCATGTTGATAACCGGCTTCTGACGCCACTGAGCCTCGCCTTCCTCAGAAGCCGGCTACTTGCCCCGACTGCTCTCCGCAGCGGCGGTGGGATCCCCGTCCCCCCGAGTGGCCGACCTCCGCCTCCACTGATTAGGAGGCGGGGTCCCTTGCTGGATGATACCTTCCATGATCTTCTTCAAATAGAACCACTCTTCCGTGCTGTGAGTGTAGGATTTGTGGTAACGACAGTATTTAGAGGTCTTACCTGCCTCATCGCTTACCGCGTGGTCGTCAATCGGCGGAGGCGGAGGTGGAGCGACTGCTTGTATTTTGTGCACTGGCCGTTCGGGAACCGGCCGAGAGGGGTGTACGACGGGCCTGTCGTATGGCCGTCTGGCATCGGGTCGTCGGGCCACTTCCGAGCGCCTTTCCTTTGTTTCGGCTCGCGTCCTCTTCCCACCGGCGGATCCTCCGACCTCGCGTTGTCGTTTGTGCATCATAGCCTGTTCCGTGTTGGCCCTCTTGCTGGCCATGTGTATGGCTTCCGCGTAGGTGGCCGGGCGGTTGTCCTGCAGATCTCGGTATAGCTGACCGGACCGCAAAGACTCGATGAAGAAGGTGAAAGTAGTCTGGTCCTCAACTTCCTCAATGGATTGGATTACTTTCTGCCAGCGAGCTAGATAGGTCTTCAGAGATTCGCCTTCTTCTTGGTGAATGTCTCCTAGGTGAGTCAGATCCTTCAGGGGCTTAATGCTGGCCGCGTAGTGGCTCATGAAGCGGTCGGCTAGCTCCTCGAAACTGTGAATTGACTTGGGAGGCAGTGCCACTAACCACCTTTGTGCCGAGCCTTTCAGCGTGGGCAAGAAGGCGCGGCACATCACTGGGTCTCGAACTCCCAAGACCTGCATTTTGGCTTGATAACTAAGCAAATGTTCGCGCGGATCTCCGGATCCATCGAAGGTGGCTTGTTCAGGAAATTTAAAGTCGCCGGGTACTTTGTAGGACATGATCTCGGAAGAGAATGGCAAAGCTGTGAGCAACGTCTGCCCAGGGGATTTGGTCTTTCCCCCCATTTATTTTCTCAGGTCTCGTACCTCTCGGGCCAACTGGGCCACGTCGCCTTCATTGTGAGTGTGGTTTCCGGTGGACTCTGTGCTTTCGCCGACTTCTGATTCGGCCGGTTGGCATCTTGGCACGTTATGCGCTCGGTCTGTCGCGTTCGAGTTTTCGTTCTCCGGGTGCGAGCTCTTTCCCGACCGGTCTCCCGGTTTCGGGGTCCTGCTGGTGCGCGGCTGGGCTCCCTTTCTCCTAGTCGTTCTCGTGCAGGCTGCCGCCCAGCATTCGGACCCAGCCTTGAGTGGACTGATCGCACTAGCTGGCTCTCTGCCCGTTGATTTTCCTGTCCGTCTTCCGGCCTCTGGGACAGTTGTTGATGGCGAGGCATCGGCCGAGAAACCGACTGTTCCCTCACCCCTCGACTCGCGTCGGCGAAGGCTCGTCCGATCGCGTGGAGTTGTTCCGGGTGAGGGGTATCATAGGCGGCTGCCGGTTCACCTGTGCCGTTTCATTTCCTTGACTTTGAGCATTTCGTTGGTTCAGCTGGTTTCTTAGATCTGCCTCTATCCCGTTGTTCCGGTTGTTTGCTTGGTCTAGTCTTTCCGACATGTTTAAGACGCTTTTCCGTTCGACTTCGGGACTCTCCCTGCTCAGAGAGTCACGTAGCCCTTTGTATCGATCCCCACAGACGGCGCTAGTGTTGGTTTTTGGGTTTTCGGGCCCAGGGAGGTCCAGCACAACCTTAGTTGGTGGATTCACCTTTCACACAAGGTTGTAAAAGAAATGGAAGTATTTCTAATGGCTTCAAGTGTGTCTCTCTTTTCTCCTGGGATCAATTTGTCCCAATTGTAAGGGTGGAGGAGCCTTTATATAGCAGGCTCCCCTCCTGCCGACTTGAAGGTCATTAATGGCTAACTTCAAGGCTAATTACAACCACCGAGCCGTTGTGTGCCGTTACCGGATCGACTAACGGCTCCTTGAATCCGTAACAGTCTGACCGAGTCTTGCCTTGAATGCCTCCAACGGCTCCCGGGCCGGGTCTTTTTAAATGAGGCCTCTCAATGCTCGCTTAATGGCTCTGAGCCGTCTCTTCATGGACTTGGGCCTGGGCCGACTCCTGGACTCGGCCCAAGCTTTCACTGGGCTTCTTCCACGGCCAGCCCACGTTCCTTGTCTTGGATTCCCTTCTTGGGCCAACCTTTCTTGGGCTGGGGTTCTCACCCCATCACTACTCTTGTTCGTCAATTAGCTGTAAGCAATATGCAAACTGTAAAAGCATGTGGAATTTGCTCGGTAGTTGGGCACCAAACTGATGCATGCCCAACTCCTCAAGAAGAACCTATTGAAAAAGTCAACATGGCTGGGGGTTTTCCTGGACAACCTCAAGGTAAGTATGATCCGTTTTCTAATAAATATAATCATGGATGGAGGGATCACCCGAACCTTAGCTATGGGAACTCACAAGGGAACCAGTTTGTTCAGAATTGTCCTTCAAGACAACAGCCAGCCCAAAGCTCTAGCTCAGGTATGAATCTAGAAGATATTGTTAAATCTCTTGGTACTAACACTTTGCAGTTTCAACAAGAAACACAACTATTCCAACAAGAGACAAGATCTAGTATTCAAGAAACAAAGGCTAGTATTCAAAACTTGGAAAGACAAATGGGTCAACTACCAACTACGATAAGTCGCTATAAATTTAATTTAATAGCAGCAATAGGAACTAGGAAAACTAACAAACTAAATAACACAAGCACAAGCGGTTGCATTTAATTTAGAAAAATATTCTCCCTGAGACCAATTATCACTAAAACTGTCAATAATAAACCTCACTTGCTACTAAATATTAGAATAATTTGTAGCACAATATTATCTAATATAGAAAATAATTATATCAAATAAATAACTAGTAGGCCTCCCAAGCAATTAAATGATAAAACTATTCAAATAACTTAGAAAAATATTTAATACTCAAATGCATAAAAAACAATAGATTTAATTCCAGTAAAGGTCCCCCGGCTATTGTGATTTTCCAAATTTAGTCCTCGTCTTTTAATTTGGACGAATTAAACCCTTGACTATCAAAAACGTTCCCCCATTAGTCCTTACGTGAAACTAACGTTATTTTGCTATTTACATTAGGGGTAAAACCGTCTTCTCTTATGCTTAGTGTTTTCTTCCTCAAATTCTTCCTTCCTTTGAATGTTTGAATAATATTACACAGTCCCCAAGTTCATCAGAGACCACTCCTGCTGAGTAGCGCCTTGATTTATCAAAAACGGATACTTTTCATCCATCTTTCTCCCCACCGGCGATCAATGGGCGAAAATGCAAAGAGTTCTCCACTCTCGCGTGGTTTCTCCGGCGAGCCTCCACTGGCTTCACGATAAAAGGGTAGAAGAAGCCAATAACCTCGTTAAATATATCTACAATCAGTGCAACATCTCCGGTACCGACAGCATGCATGTTGTTAACATCTGGACTGTCACACGGCGCAATATTGTGGAAATTTCATAAGCAAGATGGTATTCAACAAGAGGTTCTTCGGCAATAGAATGGAAGAAGAAGAACTCCAGGAAGTTGAAGAATGGAGAAATGACGAGAAAAAACCTTAGTGAGAAGAGAAACTATGGAGTTTTAGGAATGCACAGCAGATTAGCAATCACCAGTTTGATATGCGAGGCTAGCGGCGGCTGGTCACCGCAGTGATGAACATGCAGCGTTTTGCCACTGAAAGTGTCGCCAATCCCGAGGATTTCGTCGATATTCCTCACCACTATCCACTCGCACTTACCGTACCCCGACACCATTCTCGTCAGGTAGTCCATTACGTAGGTTGTCAGGTGATGAACACCCTCTCTCACGTTGGCCACACGTGATAAGTCCCCCACCACAGCTCTCTTAAACCTCAGAAATGTCTCACTGGCCGCCTCTTCCAGCGCAAAAATATCTATTTCGCCTGCTTTATCAAAGCATTAGCTCCCGGCAATTTTAGTAACTCTAGAGCGGGCAACATTAACGTTAAACAGCCATGCAAATCCAGTATCTCAAACAGGCGTTCTGACGAACGGCAACCACGGGCCACCGCCGAGATAAAATCCATAAAAGGCGTTACATAAGCCCTTGCAATCTGCATTAGAAATGGGGCATTCTCGACTTTAAAGATTGATTGGCAGGCATAGATTTCCATGGTAATGATCGAGATGGACATGGAAGGGAGCTGCTCTAACCCAGAGCCTGATCATCCTGTCCAATTATTGCGCTCAACTTCACAATGCCGAATCGTGTTAAAGTGGCATCGAAAAATGTCTCACGAATGGCGCTGTAGATTTCCTGGCAGTCACGGAGGCATCCCATCGACCTTAGCCGCTGCGCAATGGACCGGAGATCATCCAGGACAAAGCTTGTGGGATTAGTTTCGAAGTAGAGACCAAGAGAATAGCTACGAGTGGTGTAAGAATATGTAGTGGGATTGTCTGAAACGGTTTGTTTGGTGCTGAGAACATGATTGAGCATGGTTTCGAACTCCTCCAAGAGCTGCCGCCGAACAGTACCGGCTTCCAATAAGAGAAAGAACACACTAAGCATATGAAAAGACTGTTTTACCCCTAATTTAAACAACAAAATAACGTTAGTTTCACGGAAAGACTAATGGAGGAACATTTTTGATAGTCAAGGGTTTAATTTGTCCAAATTAAAAGACAAGGACTAAATTTGGAAAATCACAATAGTCAGAGGACCTTTGCTGGAATTAATAAAGAATCTCATAGCATAATCAATTCCGGGGATTCAATTCACTTAACCAAGCTAAAGAAATTAATCAAGCATGGACATTGATAACAACTTTAAAGAAAAGAAGATAATTAAGAGGGAAAAGAATGAACGTTCAACAAAAGAAATCTTCCACTATTTATACACTTCCCAAATTATTTTCAAACTAATTTCCACTATGCATTTTCCTCCTTATTCGCTGCACGACGAATTCTTTTGTAAGAGGCACCGGTCAAAGTCGAAATCTTCGCAGCAATTTGACGAAGTGTTTCTGATGACTGCTTTGCCGCACGTTCTATACGTAGGGTCATAGGAAATAAACAAACCACAAATGTTAAATTAAATGTTTAAATTGTTTTGTCTTTGTGTAGAATTGGCCAAACACTAATACTTAAAAATTATATTAAATAAAATTAAAGAGTTGGGCTCAAAACACATTATTAACTAAATATTATTATAAAACACTTATTTAACTAATTAATTTTTAAACTCGAAAAATAAATAATATTAAATAATTATAAATAACTAATGCAAAAATATTATAAAGATGTACCTAAAATAAGAGTGTAAAATATGTCTATCAATGTGATTATGGCGACATATAACCAAATAGATGATGGATGATACACAATATTTCATAAAATTTGAAGTATATGCACAACAATTCATAATATACACAATAACTCATAAAATTATAAATATATACACAATTATTCCTAAAATTTCAATATATATATATATATATATATATATATATATATATATATATATATATACAATAATAATTTATAAAATTCAGAATACAATAATAAATTCGAAATATAATTATAAAATTCCAAATATATAAACAAATAATTCAAAGTATATATAAAAAAAACGATTATATATATATATATATATATATATATATATATATATATATATATATATATATATATATACATTACTGTACGCTGGCGACGTGTCGGCGAAGCAAGGCGACGTCCGGCGAGGCTCTTGCGGCGACGCGACGTGACGGCGAATCTGTTGGGACAACAGCTAGCGGCAGCGGTAGCGACGAGAAGAAGGAAATAGTGGAGCGGCAGCTGTAGCAGTGGCGATGGCGCTGGAGCAACGGTGTGGCGTGCGAGATCGGCTGCAGTAGTGGCGACAACGGTGGGGCGGCGGTGTGGGCGGCAGATGGAAGTGGTGTGTGGAAGAAGAAGATGTGTATTGTGTGGAGTTTTTTTGTTTGAAGTAGCATATGGCAGTTGAAATAAACAAAAATTAGGTCTGAAACATTTATATGGCGTTAGTTATATAGCAACCAACGTCGTATACTTAAATATTTATTGTTTTAAAAAATAAAGGGTACAACGTCGATTTTTACTTGGAACTGACGTCGTATCCTTAATAATAAAAAATTCGTAAACTATACGACGTCGGCTCATTTACGAGCCGAAGTCGTATAATATATTTATTTTTTTTATTTTTGATTAATGAGTTACAACGTCGGTTATAGGTCAAACCAACGTCGTATAATTTGTAATTTCTTTTTTCTTTTTCCAGAGATATAACGTCGGTTTTGTGAAGAAACCGACGTTATATATATGTCTTTTAAAAAATGGTAAATTATTTTAATTTTTTTTTAACATCGATTTATTTAAAAACCGAGGTTATATTGCCGACGTTGTAAGTGATTGTTGTAGTAGTGATCCATACATTTCCCGTATTTAATGAAGTGTTAGAAGGTTGTTGGAAAAATAGCAGCAACATCTACGCGCAACTAGAAAGCTTTTAAGGAACCAAGATAACACGAGTGTAAGACTGAAAGGGAGTCTGTGTCGTGTTATAATAACACTACCTTAAAAGCGTTATCTGCCCGGTAACGGTGCAGTTAGAATCCTGACACGCTTTCGACAGGCTACACAAACCTACTACGGATAGCTTGCACTAGCAACCACGTAGGCGAACCTGACTATATATGCTCAGACTAGAGGGTATGTATGAAACGAGTGCACTGTTCAGTAGTGAAGGATGCTCTATTTATAGGCATGAAGCTCTAATCATAACCATACGCACTCACGCAAGAAATGGAAGATTAGATCTTGACTTCTGCTTGTTCATTCCCATGTTTATACAAAATGTGTGGACAAGAAACAAGCAGACCCAAGAAAATAGGACTAGAAAGGTGGCCTTCTAGTTTGATCGTATTTTCCCAACAATCCCCCACACGTTCAAAGTAGAAGGCTAGAAAGGATAATATCTGAGCAATACAATTGAGTTGATCTGATCTTAATGCCAGTGTTTGAGAACTTGAACTGACACGTAGTGACATTGAGTAATTCTCTTCCCGGGAGTGATATGAATCTTGAACTCACCGGTTAGATAAATTTTGAACTCTAATGCACACACCAACTCTATGAAGCAGGTTCTAGGAAAGTCAAACTCTTTACCTTCTTTTGAATACTCTTAGTATTCAACCCTGTTATGTCTATCTTAATATAGACCTCCACCTTGTCAAAGTCTATCTCAATATAGAATTTTAACTCTGACAAGTCTTATCGCATTATAGATTTTTACGTCTTGTCAAGTCCATCTCAATATAGACTTTAGCTCTATTAAGTCTATCTCAGTATAGACCACCTCTAAAGGCTTATAGAGTAGTTAAAGACATAAATCAGTTGTAAGTCTTTTCTTTCTAACATAGACACTGTCTGATGGGGTGTAGACCCAATGGGTTAGAGGCCCAAGAAAGAGTGGACCAAGGAATGGGCTCGCTGCAATAAGCCCAAAAGGATAAAAGAAATCTACGCTGTGGGCCTTAACCAGACCCTGAAGAAAGTTTGGAAGAGTAGGGAGCCGAGTCCAGGGACTCGGCATCGGCACCAACAAGAGTCGGCCCAACCAGTGACCGTTGCTGCTTCAACGACTGCCATTAATACAGGTCAATCCAGCCGTTGGGAGGGTCACGTAACAACGACCCAACGACTCTTAGCCCCTTTATTTTCCATTATTGCGCATTTAAACATCTATTTAATTGGTAGAAGATGGTAAACATCCAGCATAGCTCTAAGAATACAAATAGACACCCAAGAAATCATAGACAAAAGCAGCCCGTTCCACTAGTTATTTTCCCGTTTTCTAAAGTGATCCTTTCATAGCATTTCTCGAGTGAATCCACCAACCAACGGTTGTGTTGGACCTCCGTGGGCCCCAAAAACCCTAAAACCAACACTGGCGCTCTCTTGCTTAGGAGAAAAGGTACCTAGTCGAGCCCCGCCCCCTCGTCAAAGCAAGAGAGCTAGAGAAAGGGTGACCTCTACGCGACCGACTAAAACCCAGAGTCGACGAATCAGGAAGAGGGTAGCGGAGGAAAGATGTCAAGCCGAGTCTCAAGAGGGAGAAAGTACCGAGTCTGCGGGGAACCGGACAAAAAATCCTGATGAGATGGCTTACCTGGAGCAAGAGATCCGAAACTTGAAGGATCAAATGGAGGGAAAGGCAAAATCACTCGGTCGAGCTTTGCTCACTGCCTTACCTTCTCGACTGAGATCATGTCATTCAAAATACCTGGGGATTTCAAATTCCCGGAGCAGGCTACCTTCGACGGAACGGGCGACCCACGGGAGCACCTCTACCAGACCGCACTCACATTCTTCATCGAGTCGCTTCGATTGGGGAAGCTATAAACCGATCTCCGGGATAATCGACCGGCCACCTATGCGGAAGCAATTCACATGACCAACAACCGGGCAAACACTGAGAAGGCGGTCAGGTACAAGAGGCAGCAAGAAATCGGTGGGACTTCCGGATCTAAGCGAGCGAAGGGCGAAGCAAGAGAGAAACACCAGGGGGATCGACCAAGTCATTCAGAAGGGATGCGCTCTTTCGATAGAACTGGCGCCCTATTCCTACCGACCGCCTCCCCCTCGCCCGGTGCATGAGGTTAAGGAAGGTACGCCACCTCGACTAACCCCGTTGAGTGACCATCCGGAAGGATCCGATCTCAACAAGTCGTCGAAATATTGCTGCTATCACAAATCATACACACATAACACGGAAGTGTGCTTTTACTTGAAGAAAATTATGGAGGAGATCATCCAACAACGAATGCCACCTCCTAACCAGTGGCATAGGAAAACTTCGTTACAGCCTACGGAAAATGATGATGCCTCCCGATTAGCCGGCCGAGATCACGGAAAGCAACCGGTCACTGCGGAAGAGGAAGCTCAATGGAAATAGAAGCCGGTCATTAACATGATAGTTGGTGGCCCGGAATGCAGCGACTCGTCGAACATTCGCAAGACTTGGGCCCGGCAAATATATGTCGGGACGGTGTACGGTCGGGAGAATAGCGCAAAGAAGGCATGTCGAGAGCCAATCACCTACACAGACCGAGATTTTTTGTCCGGTCGAATGCTGCACCGTAACACGCTTGTCATCGCGATGGATGTAAATGGGACAATCGTACGGCGGATCCTGGTGGACATGGGAAGCAGCGTTAATATCCTGTACTTGGAAACTTTTACTAAGCTGGGATTGACCCGGGAACAATTGATTTCGGTAAAGACACCGTTGGCCGACTTCACGGGCGAATCCATCGAAGTGGAGGGCGCAATTGCTTTGCCCGTGGAGATCGGAAGCTACTTTGATGTTCGTAAGCTAGATATGAAATTCATAGTGGTCGACCTGACATGTTCACATAATATGATCCTCGGACGACCGGGGTATGTGCAGCATGATGCGATCAAAGGGCAGCCCGAGAATGTTACCTACAAGCATGCCGCCGGATGCCAAAACGGGAGATAAAGGTGCACGAAATTACGGAACAGCCCGTGAAGAAAGTAGTACCCCGGTGACCCGAGCCAGCGGTCGAATTTGAAGAAATAGAGATCGACCCCACACGTCCTGAGAGGCGAGTACGAATAGGAGTCGACCAGGAAGAAGGAGTGCAATCAGACGTCATACGAGTGCTTCGGGAGAACCGACTGGTCTTCGCATGAGGCCCCCAGAATATGCCTGGAGTTGATCGAACTGTTATCTCGCATAAACTCGCGGTGGACCCGAACCATCGACCCGTGATTCAAAAGAAAAGATACCTATTTATTCACCGGCGCGAGTTCGTCAATAAAGAAGTCGGCACGTTGATAGCCGCAGACCACATTCGGGAGGTAAAATACCTGGACTGATTGGCCAATGTGGTGTTGGTTCCAAAACTGCCCTCCTGGAGGATGTGCGTCGATTACACTGACCTCAACAAGGCTTGCCCAAAGGACCCTTTTCCTTTGCCACGGATCGATCAGCTGGTAGATGAGACAGGGGGATCGGCATTATTAAGCTGCATGGATGCCTTTAGAGGGTATCACCAGATCTATATGCACAAGGCGGATGAAGAGAAGACGGCATTCATTACCCCGGATGGTGTGTATTGCTATCAGGTAATGCCTTTCGTCCTCAAGAGTGTAGGGGCCACGTACACGCGCATGGTCGCTCGCCTATTCCACAATTTGTTGGGAAAATCTATGGTCGCGTACGTGGGTGACATGCTGGTCAAAAGCAAAGAGGAATCCAGTCATGCTCACGACCTAGCCGAGTGTTTTCAGGTGATGTTGAAGTATAATTTACGATTGAACCCCAAAAAGTGCATTTTCGCTGTGCAGGGAGGGAAATTCTTGGGGTATATGGTAACCAAGAGAGGCATTGAGCCGAACCGCGAGAAAGTCACTTGGACGGGTCAACTGGCCGCCCTCAGCCGCTTCCTCAGCAAGTCGGCTGACAAGACAATACCCTCTTCGAGGCCATGAAGAAGAGAGAAGGCTTCACTTGGACGGACGAGTGTCAAGAATCCTTCGAGGAATTAAAGAGGTATTTATCAACACCCCCCGTGCTCTCAACACCCTAGGAAGGGGAACCATTATACCTGTACCTGGCCGCTTCTTAGAGGGTGGTCAACTCGGTACTCGGTCGCGAAGAGGATCGAGTTCAGCACCCGGTCCACTATGTGAGCCGATCCCTTAAGTCTTCTGAGGTCAGGTATACCCCCTTGGAAAAGGTGGTGTACGCACTAGTAATCACCGTATGGAAACTAGCCCCCTATTTCTAAGCCCATACGGTCCGAGTTCTAACCGATCAGCCCTTAGGAGGAGTGTTGAGAAATCGGACATCCTCCGGTAGATTGGTAAAATGGGTCGTGGAGTTGACACAGTACGGAATCGAGTACCACCCTTGCCCCTCAATCAAAGGGCAAGCATTAGTAAACTTCAAAGTTGAATGCGTTGCTCGAGAGGTGGAAAGACACACTCATTAGTGGACCGCGAAGGCGAGTGGTGGGAATTACATGCAGACGGGGCGGCTAGCAGTTAGCATTGTGGAGGAGGAGTCATGTTGACTACCCCCGAGGGTTTCTGGTTATACTATGCCTGTAACACCCCGAAATTTTGAGACTTTTAAAACTTATGTAACAAAGGTAAATTCTCATTAAATCCCAAAAGTAAGCATAAGAGTACGGGGTGCTATGCCACACCTGAGCTAGAGAGCTCAGGTGCACAGGCAAACTAACTAAAATCCTCAAAGTAAAGTCAGTACATAAGCATGGCACGTAGGCCGAAAAGGGGAAACAAGCTACTCTACGCTTCCAGTCTCTAGCGCGCTCCGGTGTCTACTCATCTGTGCCTGAAAGCCAAATATATCTGTTCAGCGAGAGATGCTGGTAACCCACTCCAACTCATTGAAATACATTATAGATAGGTATATATAGATATACAAAAATCATTTTGAAGCAGAAAGATATATACTTAAGAGACACTAGTTTTAAAAGCAGGAATGGACTCAGCAAATAAGGTAAACACACAATCAACAATAATAGTTAAAGAGGATCATCATAAAGGATTTGCAGTTAAGGCCCCGGTCTATATCCACATCAATCATATCACCATTCAATCATCATTTAATCATCATTCAATCATAATTTGTGACACTCAATCACACTGTCCTGGCGCCACAGGACCAATCGCTTGCCCCGAACATGAGGGTTAATGCATATAGCATTAACACTGTAACACCCCAGATTTTCGAAACTTTTAAAGCTTATATAATAAAGGTAATTTCTCATAAAATCACAAACAGAGTAATACTAATCACAAGTGTACGGGGTGCTATGCCACATCTGAGCTGGAGAACTCAGATGCACAGGCTAAACTAACTAATATCCTCAATACATCATTATGGCACGCAGGCCGAAAGGAAAGACTATCTATCTAATCCACGATCTTCTAGCGCGCTCTGGGATCTACTTGTCTGTGCCTGAAAGCCAAATATATCTGTTCAGCGAGAGATGCTGGTAACCCACTCCAACGCGTTGAAATACATTATAGATAGGTATATATATATAGATATACGAAAAGTCATTTTGATGCAGGAAGATATATACTTAGGAGACGCTAGTTTTAAAACCAGGAATAGACTCGACAAATAGGGATAAGCACATTCAACAGTTATAACCAAGTATGTAAAGATACTAGCATATATCCTATGGGATAAGCACATTCAACAGTTATAATCAAGCATATAGAGATACTAGCATATATCCTATGGTCACAGATTCACTTCATCTCATCCACATCATCACTCCAACTCGTATCTCATCACACGCAAGCACACTTTGGTGGCGCCACAGGACCAATCGCATGCCCATACATGAGGGTCAGCGCATATAGCTCTGACACGGCCCCGCAGCACCCTGCCTCGTATCGCAATACGAAGGGGTCGATTGCAACCGACCGATGAACCGCAGCTCATCATAATGTTTGATTGCAAACAAACAGTGGACCGCAGCCCAAGAGTAGTCATCTGACCACAGCCAGGAATATGAACCGCAGCTCATGTAAAACCAATTTGATCGCAACCAAATTGGAGTAACATGCACACATAACACATAACAAGCACATGCAACCCATATTAACAGATTGGGAAAGGGGAGAAAACCTATAACGAAACCTATGCGTGGTCATCCACATGCTAGGAATAATCCTAAGGGGTTCATACTTCTTTCACCTAGGCCAACGGGGTACCAATTCCACTAGCATGCAACATATATATACATATATAAGACTCGTTTATCCTACGAATGGTACCCGAAACATCAAACTAGACTTTAGGCACGATACACGGGGTCCGTTGGGACACCACGAGGGTCGGGGAAACATCAAACGAGGGAGCCGGAGTCCCGAGTTAGGATAATTTCCAGCGGGTAGCCGGTGGGTGGTGAACCACCCGCCGGCGTTAGGTCTCCGGGCAGCGGGTGCCAGGCGGGCAGTCGCCTGCCCGCCGGCTGCCCGCTGCCGGCGACGTCTTTCTCGGGCAGCGGGTAGGTGGCGGGTCCCCCTACCCCCACCTACCCTCCACTGACTTTTTAACAAAATAAACGTCCCGGGATCCGTTGTGGAACCCGAAACCATGCTTAGACACTTTTAAACGCAATTGATGACACCACGTAGACAATTAACGGATCAAAAGCAAAAATCATATAGCACATATCCTATCATGACTTCTAAACAAAATCAACGCCCGAACATGCGAAATCCCACCCAATTATACCAAGAATAACACAATACGAAATTCCCAATTTTAACCTAGGGCTCTAATCATATTCAAATCAATAAAATCATAGTTCTTCTCTTAATCATCAAAACATCAAGATTCATCAAGAACATCACATAATCATCAAGAACCTCTTATCATCATCAAGATCATCAAGATCACACATAAAATTATCTCCCAATCATCAAGAACATATCGTCAATATCATAAACGATTCATCAAGACACAAGTATAGAGAGGAGGCCAAAGAAGATAAATATAGCAAGGAAAATAGGTTTTGTTGAGACATGGGTTACCTCTTAGCCTTAATTAGATCCCTTGGCTATTATGGCTCTTTTCTCTATGATCTCTTTTTCTTGATTTCTCCTACGTTTGGTGGTGGGGAATTCTTGGGAATTCTTGTGTGGTGCTATTTATTATGGTATGGGTTCTAATTGCTTTCTAATCCCCTATTTATAGAATCAGGAATCCTAATCATACTCTGAATAATAAAGGCCTACTTTCTTTATTCCTAATAGGTATATAGGTCTAGGATTCCTAATTAGAATCTGATTAGTAAAAGGTTTACCCTCTTTATTCCTAATAGGCTTAAAACTCTAGTTTAGGCAAGGGTCCACAGCCCATGGTGGACCACATTAATTAATTAAAGGGAATCCTAACCAAATTAAATCCTTTTTAATTATTATTAACGTAATTAATTAAATAATTAATTCGGGATTGAAGGTCGTAACACGGGGTGTTACAAACATGGCCCCGCAGCACCCTACCACATAACGCGGCATGAAGGGAGTTGATCGCAACCAACCCATAGAGGACCGCTGACGAACTCAATGTCGGACCACAATCCGACACACCGCTGATGCGCACAGTCGGTGAACCGTGATCCCTTTCACAAGGGGGGAATTACGACCCTACACACTGTTGATGCGTACAGTCGGTGGACCGTAGCGGATCAAGCCCTACACACCGCCGAGGGACTCAGTCGGTGGGCGAAGATCCTCGGAGACTACGGCCCTACACACCGCTGTCCCATCACTCGGTGGGTCGCAGCCAGCCGTAGCCCTACACACCGCCTGATTACTCAGGTCGGTAGACTACAGCCTTCCTCGGCTTATTGGCCCTACACACCGCCTGGCGCGTCCAGGTCGGTGGGTCATATCACCGAGGCCCATGTGGACCTGTAGTCCTATATAATCTTTATATACTTGACCGATATCAACCAGCCTGGTTAACAGTTGGGATGGTTCTCAACCCATTCAACTGCCCGTATAGTGGACCGCAGCCCAATATAATATTTAAATACCTGACCAATCTTAACCGGCCTGGTTAATAGCTGGGATGGTTCTCAGCCCATTCAACTGCCCGTATAGCCAACTTGATTGCAACCAAGTTGGGGAATCATGCATCACATAACACACAATAGCACATAATAGCACATTGGGAAGAGGGATACATATAATTAAGCTAAAGTGTGATCATTCACATACTTAGAATAGTCCTGAGGGGTTCATACGACTTCCACCTAGGTCAACGGGTTACTGATTCAACTAGCATGTAATTCCTAAAACTCTTTTATCCTACGAACGACACCCGAAACATCAAACTAGACTCAAGCACGACAAACGGGGTCCGTTGGGACACCACGGGGAATGGGGAACATTAAACGGGGAAGCCGAGGACCCAGGGTGCGTAACGGACCAGCGGGTAGCCGGTGCGTGGAGGGTCACCTGCCGGCTGGCCGCCGGAGATCACTGCCCGGTAGCGGGTTGCCGGCGGGCGGACGCCTGCCCGGCGGTGATCTTCAGGCAGCGGGTAGGTGGCGGGTACCCCTACCCCCACCTACCCCCCCACTGACTCTTTCATCACAAATTCGTCCCAGAATCCTTTGTGGAACCCGAAACCATGCTTAGACACTTTTAAACGCAATTAACGACACCACGTAGTCAATTAATGGATCAAAAGCAAGAATCATGTATAACTCATCCTATCACGACTTCTAAACATAAAAAACACACGAACATGCGAATTCCCACCCCATATATATCAAGAACATTACAATACAAATTCCCAATCCATGCTAGGACTCTAATCCCTCCCAAATCATCAAAATCACAATTTATCTTTAACATCAAGAAATATCAAGAGTTGTCAAGAATCATCACATCAATATCAAGAACCTCTTTTCAACATCAAGATCATCAAGATTATCAGGAATACACATAAATCATCTTATCAATCATCAAGAATATATCACAAATAGCATAGAGGAATTAATCAAGACACAAGCATATAGAAGGAGGCCAAGGAAGGAGATTATAGCAAAGAAAATAGGTTTTGTTGAGACATGGGTTACCTCTTAGCCTTAATTAATTTCCTTGGCTATGAAGGATCTTTCTTTAAGATTTCTCCATTCTTGATTTCTCCTAAGGGAATTCTTGGAACTTCTTGTGTGGTGAGAGATTATTTTTGGTGTGAGTTCTAGGTGCCTCTTATGTCCCTTTTTATATAATTAAAAGTCCTAATTAGGGTCTAAGTGGCATGGGTTTGCTAATTCTATTTCTTATAGGACTAAGGGGTTGGTTTTAAGGATAAAGGCCCACGGACCATGGTGGACCCCTTTTTAGCTAATTAGTGGATTTTAACTCCCTTTTTGGGCTGAGTATTTGTTTAATTAATTTGGGTTTAGGGGTCGTAACACGGGGTGTTACAATGCCTTGGAATATCATTTTAAGGTATCCAACAATGAGGTCGAGTATGAAGCCGTGCTAGGAGGAGTCAGACTCGCTAAAGCTGTGGGGGCCACCCGGTTGTGTGTGAAGACGGACTCCCGTCTCGTGGTAGGATAAATCACCGGGACTTGTGAAGCAAAAAGCGATCGTCTATTGCGATACAAGAAGAGCAGTGAGGGACTCCTGCGGAGATTTTCGGCGTACGAAGTTGAGCATATCCCAAGGGCGGAAAATACTGAAGCCGACATTCTGTCCAAAATAGCCCTTGGGGGGATGCCCGACCATTTGATGAAGATGTGCCCGAAGGAAAAACTACACCAGTCGAGTATCGACGAGCCGAGTGAAGAGATTCAGCAGATAACAATCATAGACTAGGACCGGCAAAATAAGCCTGAGATGTTCTGGATCGAAGACATCCTAAGATACAAGGAAACAGACGAGTTGCCCGAACACCTGGCCGTCGCCGCCCAAGTTCGGAGTAAAGCTGTAACACCCCGTGTTACGATCCCTAAAACCAATTACCCAAAAGAAAGAATTAAATCACAACAATTAATTAGGAAAGGCCCACCATAGTCCACGAGCCCTTATCCCTAAACCCAATCCTTAGTCCCAAAAGGAATAGAGTTATCAAACCTATAGTAATTAGGCCTAAGTAAGACTCTTAGATATATAAATAGGGAACATAAGGAGGCACCTAGAATCCCCACCACAATAATCCCTCACCACACAAGAAGTTCCAAGAATTCCCCTAGGAGAAATCCAGAAAGAAGAAAGCTTCAAGAAAGACCCTTCATAGCCAAGGAATTAATTAAGGCTAAGAGGTAACCCATGTCTCAACAAAACCTATTTTCATAGCTATGATTCCCCTCTTAGGATTTCCCCATATTATTGTGTATTGATGATTTGTGATATTATTATTGATGATTGGTGGGATGATTCCATGGGTGATCTTGATGATGAGAGGTTCTTGATAATTATGGTGTTCTTGACGATTATATAACGTTCTTGATAATTATATGGTGTTCTTGATGTTCTTAATGATTATATGAGGTTCTTGATAGTTATATGATATTCCTACTGAATCTTGATTTTGGAAGATGAATTGTGTTCTTGTTGATTTAAAAATAATTAGAACCCTAGGTATATCGTGAAATTCGTATGGTATTATTCTGGGTATATTGGGTGGGAATTCGCATGATTGGGTGTTGATTATGTTTAGAAAAGCATGATAGGGTATGTGTCATATGTTTCTTGATCTTTGATCCATTAATTGTCTACATGTGTATCAATTGCGTTTGAAAGTGTCTAAGCATGGTTTCGGGTTCCACTAAGGTTCCCGGGGCGTTTTTGGTGAAAAAGAGTCAGTGGGGGGTAGGTGGGGGGTAGGGGACCCGCCACCTACCCGCGGCCTATTTGGGCAACGCCGGCAGCGAGCAGCTGCCCGGAACAGTGCCGCCGGCGGGCAGCCGGCGGGTGATCCCTCACCCACCGGCTACCCGCTGGTTTGTACCCAATTTAGGATTTTGGCTTCCCCGTTTGATGTTCCCCCAATCCCCGTGGTGTCCAACGGACTCCGTCTATCGTGCCTATGTCTAGTTTGATATTTCGGGTACCGTTCGTAGGTTGTATGAGTCATATATATTGCATGCTAGTTGAATTGGTATCCCGTTGACCTAGGTGAAAGAAGTATGAACCCCTTAGGATTATTCTTAGTATGTGAAGGATCACGCATAGGTTTTGTTATACGTTTTCTCCCCCTTCCCAATGTGTTAATGTGGGTTGCATGTGCTTGCTATGTGTTATGTGTGCATGACACCCCAATTCGGTTGCGATCGGATTGGTTATTCTTGAGCTGCTGTTCAGAAGCTGGCTGCGGTCAGATTTACACTCTCGGGCTGCGGTCCACCGTTTGGTTGCGATCAAACGTTTCTACATGAGCTGCCGTTCATATTTCCTGGCTGCGGTCAGATAACATACTCTTGGGCTGCGGTCCACTGTTTGGTTGCGATCAAACTATGATGAGCTGCGGTTCATCGGTCGGTTGCGATCGACCCCTCCGTGTTGCGATACGGGGCAGGGTGCTGCGGGGCCGTGTCAGAGCTATATGCGCTGACCCTCATGTATGGGCATGCGATTGGTCCTGTGGCGCCAACAAAGTGTGCTATGTGATGAGATACGGATGAGTTGTTGTTATGAGTACCTTGGGGATGTGACTATGGGTTTTATACTGGGAATCGTATATGTTGGATTATGATTATTAATTGTGCTTATCTTACCAGTCTTGCCTGTTGTAAACTGTATATGCTTGGTATAACTGCTGTCTGTGCTTAGCCCTATCTGTTGAGTCGATCCCTGTTTTAAAAGCTAGAATCTCGTAGGATATATCTTCATGCTTCAAATTGGTTTTCGTATATCTATATGTATTGTATTTCAACACATTGGAGTGGGTTACCAGCATCTCTCGCTGAACATATATATTTGGCTTTCAGGCACAGAAGAGTAGATCACTGGAGCGCATTAGAAGCTTGAGGCGTAGCTTAGATAGTTTTCCCTTTTAGGCCTGCGTGCCATGATTTAGTATTGATACTGATTGAGGTTTAGAATTCAGCCTGTGCACCCGAGTTCTCTAGCTCGGGTGTGGCATAGCACCCCGTACTCTTTGTATCGTAATTTGGGATTTAATGAGATTCTGTCTTTATTATATAAGTTTTAAAAGCCTTGAAAATCTAGGGTGTTACAGTTGGTATCAGAGCCTAAGTTTGACCCTAGGATGAGGCTCTTAAGACTAGAGTTTAGGACACTAAGCTTAAACTCTAGGTACTTAGGAACATAAGATTTAGGAATCGTAGGACGCGCGGTGAGATTGTGAAACCTACACATAACCCCCCTCACTTAATCCCTCTCGGACTTAAAGAAACTCCCCCCTTCACTTATTGCATCAAGGTGAGAATACAAAATAACATCGACCTATGAACACCAGGATGGCACCGAAAAGGAGACAGACAGGAACACCGAAACTCCCCACTCAGGAATTCTTGACGCAGAATGTTAGGACATAAATGTGTGGCTCAAAATCCATGAAGAATTAATCTTCCGACATCCCACGTCGCATGGTTGCACTCCAGATTCACTGCCCCACAATCAACACATGTTCTCCCATTTTCCCATTTTTCATGCGCTATTTTCTCTTATTCAATGTATAAATAGCATTAGTTCCTTTGTTTTCAAACACACATCAATTCAATATATTAAATTCATTCTTCTTCTTTCTTTATTCTCACGTAGCATATATATATATTTACTTTGTTTTCTCTTTTTAGAGATTAAATATATATATATATTTATGCTTTCCCACTTTATTAATTCTTTTTGTCATTTTATATATTTTCCTATTATTCAACTTCTATAATTCTCAATTTTCGATTTTTCGCTTCCATTATTCCGCTATATTCCTAACAAGTGGTATCAGAGCCAGGTTTAATTGAGAGTTATTTTCAAAGATGTCGACTGTTACCAAGTTCGATATCGAGAAGTTCGACGGGAAAATTAGCTTTTCTATCTGGAAGGTTCAGATGGAAGCCGTTCTAACCCAGAACGGTTTGAAGAAAGCGCTAGCTGGGAAGAAGAAGAAACCGGCTACAATGACAGATGTAGATTGGGAAGATCTGGATGACAAGGCACGTTCAACCATTCTTTTGTGCCTGTCTAAAGAGGTTCTACGTGAGGTGTTAAGTGAGACGACTGCGTCAGATTTATGGTCCAAGCTGGATACGCTTTACATGGCCAAAACTCTGGCGAACACGCTACGCCTGAAGGAGCGTCTGTACACAATCCGTATGACGGAAGGTACTTCTATTAAATCTCACTTGGATGAATTCAATTCTATTTTATTGGACTTGGAAAATATTGATGTCGTAATTGAAGATGAGGATCGTGCTGTTTTATTGCTTGTCTCTCTCCCTAAATCGTACAAGCATTTCAAAGAAATTATGTTGTATGGTAATAGTAGTGATACCCTTACTTTTGACAATGTTAAGTCAAACCTATTGTCCAAAGAAAAGTTTGACTCTGAAATTAAGTCTGAGGACAAAGGTGAAGGCTTGACTGTAAGGGGTCGTTCACTTGAAACAGAGAGTAGCAATAAAAAATCTAGATCCAAGTCCAAAGGACGTAAGTCCAACAAATCCTGTAAGTACTGCAAGAAGCAGGGTCATGATGTGACTGAATGCTTCAAGTTGAAAAACAAGCAAGAGAGAGAAAAGAAGTCTGCTGAAGCTAGTGTTGTTGAAAGTGATTCAGAAGGCGATGTTATGTTATCTGTTAGCTCCGGTGACAAACGGAGCAAGACTGAGTGGATTTTGGACTCTGGTTGTACGTTCCACATGTGTCCTCACAAAGACTGGTTCGTCTCTCTGGAACCAGTTGATGGTGGAGTTGTCTTGATGGGTAATGATACCCAATGCAAGGTTAGTGGAATTGGAAGTGTTCATATTAAAACTCATGATAATGTTGTCAGGACTCTTACCAATGTTCGGTATATTCCTGATTTGAAACGCAATCTGATATCCTTGGGCACCTTGGAATCTCTGGGGTGCAAGTACATAGCTGAAGGTGGAGTTCTGAAAGTCATAAAAGGCTCTCTTGTCCTCATGAAAGCTTCTCGTTCTGGAAGCTTGTACGTGTTGCATGGCAGTACTGTGACAGGTTCAGTAGCGGTATCCTCATCGATGTCTGATGCGGATCTCACTCAATTATGGCATATGCGTCTGGGGCATATGAGTGAGAAAGGCATGCATCTCCTGAGCAAGAAAGGTCTCCTTGGTGATTCAGGTACAGGTAAATTACAATTTTGTGAGCACTGTGTTTTTGGGAAACAAAAGAGGGTTAGTTTCTCTACTGCTACACACCGTACCAAAGATGTATTGGAATATATACATTCCGATTTATGGGGACCGACTAAATTCCAGTCTATGGGAGGCTGTAGATATTTCATGTCTATTATTGATGACTTTTCCCGTAAGGTTTGGGTCTATTTCTTGAAACACAAAAATCAGGCTTTTCCTATTTTCAAAAAATGGAAAATACTTGTTGAGACTCAGACAGGGAAAAAGGTCAAGAAGCTCAGGACAGACAATGGCTTGGAATTCTGTGAGTCAGATTTCAATGACTTCTGTGCGGCAAATGGAATCGCCAGGCACAAGACCTTGCCTGGTAAACCCCAGCAAAATGGTGTTGCCGAACGTCTAAATAGGACATTATTGGAAAGAGCTCGTTGTATGCTCTCTAATGCTGGGTTATGGAAACGGCGTGATTTTTGGGCCGAGGCCGTTTCTACTGCTTGCTATTTGGTGAATAGATCTCCACATTCATCCCTTGATTTCAAAATTCCAGAGGAAGTTTGGTCAGGTAATCCTGTTGACTACTCTATCTTAAGAGTTTTTGGATGTCCTGCTTATGCTCATTCTAGTACGGGTAAATTAAACCCGAGAGCTGTCAAATGCATTTTCCTTGGTTATGCTTCTGAGTCAAAAGGGTATCGTCTATGGTCTCCTGATTCTCGGAAAATCATTCTGAGTCGAGATATCACTTTTGATGAAAATGCACTACTTTCTTCTGGAAAAGTTCCCAGTACAGGTGAGACGCAAAGTACTGGTGAGAAGGTGGAGTTTGAGTTCAGGCCTATTGATAGTGTTGCTACTGCTGATGGTAATACTAAAGATGATGCATCTACTAGCACCGCACCTCTCGTCGAGCCACAACGAGAGTATTCCATTGCTATGGATCGTCCTAGGAGGACAATTAAAAAACCTGCTAGGTACGCTAGTGACGATGAAACCAACATGGTTGCTTATGCTCTTTCAGTCGCATAGGAGGTTGATGGTGATCCATCCTGCTATTATGAAGTTTTTCCTATTGCTAAGTTCAAACAGTGTTTGAGTTTAGTCGGCTGTTCCAGTTGTTAATTCCCACAGTGGATTTGATCCAAGGTGGAGATTGTTAGGACATAAATGTGTGGCTCAAAATCCATGAAGAATTAATCTTCCGACATCCCACGTCGCATGGTTGCACTCCAGATTCACTGCCCCACAATCAACACATGTTCTCCCATTTTCCCATTTTTCATGCGCTATTTTCTCTTATTCAATGTATAAATAGCATTAGTTCCTTTGTTTTCAAACACACATCAATTCAATATATTAAATTCATTCTTCTTCTTTCTTTATTCTCACGTAGCATATATATATATTTACTTTGTTTTCTCTTTTTAGAGATTAAATATATATATATATTTATGCTTTCCCACTTTATTAATTCTTTTTGTCATTTTATATATTTTCCTATTATTCAACTTCTATAATTCTCAATTTTCGATTTTTCGCTTCCGCATTATTCCGCTATATTCCTAACACAGAATCTACAACACCTGGCCCAAATTGCCCAGTCACTGAGTACTACCATTCCCTAACCCTTACCAACAAACGAGAACTTGGAAATCCACCACCAAGTCTGGGCGCATCAACCACCCAACTTCTCAGGGAACGATGATCCCACGGTCCTCGAGGAATGGATCGGAACTTTTGACAAGATATTCCAGACAACCGAATGCCCAGAAGACCACCAAGTCAGAATAGCCTCCTTCTACTTCAGGCACGAGGCCAATGCCAGGTGGGCCCACGAGGGACCGGCATGTGAACAAAACCACGAATTTAATTGGGAAACTCTAAAAACACGACTACGAGAACAATTCTACCCCAATCATCTAAGAGCCACCGTATATGAAGAGTTCCTCCACCTAAAATAAGGTGCAGCCCCAATCACGGAATACTACCATTGATTCCACCGGCTGGCCCGCCTCATCCCCGAGCTAGTACCCACCGAGAGGATCAAGATCAAGAAGTTCATAACAGGCCTTGATCCCGAACAGCAAAAAGCCCTGGCCACATAAGAGCCAGGAACCCTCGGGGAAGCCTATGCCAAGGCATCCCAACTACAACAAGTATCAAACCAACCCCGGGAGACACGTCTGGGGTACAAAAGGAAATCTAAGGGGGATCACACAAAACCCCACCCGAGGGCCTAAGAACCCCAGGGCCATCTCACCTCACAAGGTCTCAACGCCAACCATTCAGGAAAGGATCCTTACTCTAAGCAAAGCCATGATCGGAGACAACAACATAGTCTCCGGAACCTTCCTGGTACACGCCACCCCCGCCACTATATTGTTTGACTCAGGGGCTACCAACTCGTTTATAGCAACCGAGTTTGCCACTCAGCTCGGCCTCAACACCAACACCAAGGTCCGACTTCAGGTCAAGGTGGTCTCCGGCGAAATCATAAAATGCGACCGCATGTACGAGAAAGTAATGATTACCATCCAAGGGGTGGAATTTCCCAGCAACTTAATACAATTCAAACTGGATGGGGTACAAGTGATCTTGGGCATGGACTGGCTAGGGAAATTCCAAGCGCAAATCCTATGCGGAGAACAAAAAGTGGTCCTACGGGGACCAAACGGTAAAAGTGTATCACACCGCGGGACCCCCCAGGAATCAGGGATCAAATTGGTGAACATGATGAAAATGAAGAAATACCTAATCAAGGGAAGCGAGGCCTTCCTATGCTCGGTCGAGGACCTCGACACCAAAACCCCCGGACCACAAACCATTCCAGTGGTAAACGAATTCACCGACGTCTTCCCGGACGAAATCCCCGGGGCACCCCCAGTCAGAAAAGTCGAGTTCACCATAGACCTCATACCTAGCGCTGCCCCGATCTCTAAACCACCCTACAGGTTGGCACCAAAAGAAATGAAGGAACTGAAAACACAACTACAGGAATTGCTAGATAAAGGGTACATCCGCCCCAGCACCTCCCCATGGGGGGCACCAGTACTATTTGCTAAAAAGAAGGATGGAAGCATGCGCCTGTGCATCGACTACCGGGAACTTAACTAAGTCACAATAAAGAATAGGTACCCCCTCCCCCGGATCGATGACTTGTTCGACCAACTAAAAGGGGCAGGGGTATTCTCAAAAATTGACCTAAGGTCCGGATATCACCAAATACAAGTGGCCAAACCAGACATTTAGAAAACAGCCTTCCGGACACGTTACGGCCACTATGAATTCACAGTAATGCCCTTCGGACTCACCAACGCACCCGCCATATTCATGGACCTCATGAACCGAGTATTCCGACCCCACTTGGATGACTTCGTCATTGTATTCATTGACGACATCCTAGTCTACTCCCGAAACAAGGAAGAACATGAAAGACACCTCCGCATAACCCTGTAGACCCTGAGAGAGCACCAACTATACGCCAAGTTCACTAAATGCGAATTCTGGAAAGACAGTGTGGCCTTCCTAGGCCACGTGATAGCCAAGGAAGGAATTAAGGTGGACACCTCCAAAATCCGTGCCGTTAAGGAATGGACCACACCGAGCTCACTCTCAGAAGTCCGAAGCTTCCTAGGCTTGGCTGGCTACTACAGGAGGTTTGTACCCGACTTCACCAGGATAGCCCAACCCCTCAACAAACTCATGAAAAAGGAAACCCCCTTCCGATGGGACAATGATTGCATCTCGGCCTTTCAAGAATTGAAGGATAAGCTGACCACGGCACCCGTGCTCGCCATCCCCTCCGGGGAGGAAGGGTTCGAGGTCTTCAGTGACGCGTCCAAAAAGGGATTGGGGTGCGTGCTAATGCAAAAAGGCATGGTAATAGCATACGCATCCAGGCAACTCAAAACCCACGAAGAGAACTACCCCACCCACGACCTCGAACTAGCCGCTATCGTGTTCGCACTAAAGATTTGGAGGCATTACTTATATGGGGTGCAATGCAAGATTTACACGGACCATAAGAGCCTAAAGTACATCTTCACCCAGAAAGACCTAAACATGAGACAACGAAGGTGGCTAGAACTCATTTAGGACTACGATCTAGACATCCAATACCACGAGGGGAAAGCTAACATTGTGGCAGACACCCTAAGCAGGAAGACTAACCACTCCCTCAACACCACCTGGATCCTACCGGACCAGCTATACAAGGACTTCCAAAGACTGAATTTGGAAATAATAGAGCAAGATCAAATCCACCCCGACGCCCACTTATTCAACACGCAAATCATACCTACACTCTTCAAGGAAATCAAAATAGGACAACAGCAGGACCCGGAAGTAGATAAAATCCGTCTCGACCTAACCCAGGGGAAGGAAGGGCCCTTCAAAATACACGAAGACGGCAGTCTCCGTTACCAGGGCAGGTGGTGCGTGCCCTCAACGCACCCCCACTTGAAACAACAGATCTTAGAGGAAGGGCACAACTCCCCATACTCAGTTCACCCAGGGGGTGACAAACTATACCAAGATGTGAAAAGGTCGTTTTGGTGGCCCAACATGAGAAGGGAAATCGCAGATTTCGTGGCCAAATGCCTGAATTGCCAAAGGGTGAAGGCCGAACGATGCAAACCCAAGGGACTCGTACAACCCCTTGAGATACCACAAGGAAAGTGGGATTCCATATCCATGGACTTCGTCGGAGGGTTACCCCCAACAAAAACCGGCAAGGATAAAATTTGGGTCATAGTGGACCGACTAACCAAAACGGCACGAGTCATTGCCATGAAAGAAACATGGACAATGACACAACTGGCCCAAGACTACTTGAGTCGAATAGTGAAGTACCACGGAGTCCCCCGGAACATCGTGTCCGATAGAGACTCTCTGTTTCTCTCACAATTCTGGAAATCGCTGCAATTAGCCTTGGGGACACAACTAAAACTGAGCACCGCCTTCCACCCCACCACTGACGGCCAACCCGAGAGAACCATTCAGACTCTCGAAGACATGTTAAGAGCCTGTGTGTTATACCTTTAAGGGACATGGGAGGAACACCTAGACCTTATTGAATTCTCATACAACAACAGCTACCACGCAAGCATTCGTATGGCGCCCTACGAAGCTTTATACAGACAGAAGTGTAGAACCCCCTTATGTTGGGAAGACATGGTCGACCCAGTAGCACTAGGGCCCCAATACCTACAAGATACCATAACCAAGGTCAAACACATCCAGGAAATGATGAAGCCTGCCCAGGACCGCCAGAAGTCCTACGCCGACCTAAGGAGGAAACAAGCCGAATTCAACACCGGGGACAAGGTCTGGTTGAGAATCTCGCCCACACAGGGGGTAATGAGATTCTGAAGAAAAGGGAAACTCAGCCCACGATTTATCGGCCCCTATGAAATCATAGAAAGAGTTGGGAACCTAGCCTATCGCCTCGCTCTACCCGTTGAACTAGAACGAGTGCACAACATATTCCACATATCCCAGCTAAAGAAATATGTGCACGACCCAAGCCACGTGCTTCAACCCGAGGTCGTGGACCTCGACGAGTCACTAGTATACGAAGAAAAACCCGTGAGAATCCTGGACACCAAGACAAGAACCACCCGACGTCGAGCCATACAAATGGTGAAAGTCCTCTGGACCAACCATGGGACCGAGGAAGCGACATGGGAACTCAAGGACACAATGAAGGAGCGCTACACCGAACTTTTCACACCAGGTAACTAAGAAGAAGTCACTCGACAAGGACCAAGCTTCGGGGACGAAGCTTCCTGTTAAGGGGGGAGAGTGTAACACCCCATGTTACGATCCCTAAAACCAATTAATCATTTAACCAATTACCCAAAAGAAAGAATTAAATCAAAATAATTAATTAGGAAAGGCCCACCATAGTCCACGGGCCTTTATCCCTAAACCCAATCCTTAGTCCCAAAACGAATACAATTAGCAAACCTATAGTAATTAGGCCTAAGTAAGACTCTTAGATATATAAATAGGGAACATAAGGAGGCACCTAGAATCCCCACCACAATAATCCCTCACCACACAAGAAGTTCCAAGAATTCCCCTAAGAGAAATCAAGAAAGAAGAAAGCTTCAAGAAAGACCCTTCATAGCCAAGGAATTAATTAAGGCTAAGAGGTAACCCATGTCTCAACAAAACCTATTTTCATAGCTATGATTCCACTCTTAGGATTTCCCCATATTATTGTGTATTGATGATTTGTGATATTATTATTGATGATTGGTGGGATGATTCCATGGGTGATCTTGATGATGAGAGGTTCTTGATAATTATGGTGTTCTTGACGATTATATAACGTTCTTGATAATTATATGGTGTTCTTGATGTTCTTAATGATTATATGAGGTTCTTGATAGTTATATTATATTCCTACCGAATCTTGATTTTGGAAGATGAATTGTGTTCTTGTTGATTTAAAAATAATTAGAACCCTAGGTATAGCGTGGAATTCGTATGGTATTATTCTGGGTATATTGGGTGGGAATTCGCATGATTGGGTGTTGATTATGTTTAGAAAAGCATGATAGGTTATGTGCCATATGTTTCTTGATCTTTGATCCGTTAATTGTCTACGTGTGTTATCAATTGCGTTTGAAAGTGTCTAAGCATGGTTTCGGGTTCCACAAAGGTTCCCGGGGCGTTTTTGGTGAAAAAGAGTCAGTGGGGGTAGAGGACCCGCGGCCTATTTGGGCAACGCCGGCAGCGGGCGGGCAGCTGCCCGCCGGGCACCCGCTGCCCGGAACAGTGCCGCCGGCGGGTGATCCCTCACCCACCGACTACTCGCTGGTTTGTACCCAATTTGGGATTTTGGCTTCCTCGTTTGATGTTCCCCCGATCCCCGTGGTGTCCCAACGGACTCCGTCTATCGTGCCTATGTCTAGTTTGATATTTCGGGTACCGTTTGTAGGTTGTATGAGTCTTATATATTGCATGCTAGTTGAATTGGTATCCCGTTGACCTAGGTGAAAGAAGTATGAACCCCTTTGGATTATTCTTAGTATGTGAAGGATCACGCATAGGTTTTGTTATACGTTTTCTCCCGCTTCCCAATGTGTTAATGTGGGTTGCATGTGCTTGCTATGTGTTATGTGTGCATGATACCCCAATTCGGTTGCGATCGGATTGGTTATTCCTGAGCTGCGGTTCATCGGTCGGTTGCGATCGACCCCTCCGTGTTGCGATACGGGGCAGGGTGCTGCGGGGCCGTGTCAGAGCTATATGCGCTGACCCTCATGTATGGGCATGCGATTGGTCCTGTGGCGCCAACAAAGTGTGCTATGTGATGAGATACGGATGAGTTGTTGTTATGAGTACCTTGGGGATGTGAGTATGGGTTTGATACTGGGAATCGTATATGTTGGATTATGATTATTAATTGTGCTTATCTTACCTGTCTTGCCTGTTGTAAACTATATATGCTTGGTATAACTGCTGTCTGTGCTTAGCACTATCTGTTGAGTCGATCCCTGTTTTAAAAGCTAGAGTCTCGTAGGATATATCTTCATGCTTCAAATTGGTTTTCGTATATCTATATATATGTCTATATGTATTGTATTTCAACGCGTTGGAGTGGGTTACCAGCATCTCTCGCTGAACAGATATATTTGGCTTTCAGTCACAGACGAGTAGATCACTGGAGCGTGTTAGAAGCTTGAGGCGTAGCTTAGATAGTTTTCCCTTTTCGGCCTACGTGCCATGCTTTAGTATTGATACTGATTGAGGTTTAGAATTCAGCCTGTGCACCCGAGTTCTCTAGCTCGGGTATGGCATATCACCCTGTACTCTTTGTATCGTAATTTGGGATTTAATGAGATTCTGTCTTTATTATATAAGTTTTAAAAGCCTTGAAAATCTGGGGTGTTACAAAAGCCCCTTCCTTATACATAATAGACGGCCGGCTGTATAAAAAGTCATTCGGAGGACCTCTCTTGCGATGCCTATTGGGACAGGAGGCAGAAAAGATAATGGAAGAGGCACATCGACGAATATGCGTGGCACATCAAGGAGCTCATACCCTTGCTCGGAAGCTGGTCATCCAAGGGTACTACTGGCCCACCATAATGAGAGATTGTGTAGACTAGGTAGCAAAGCGTACTATGTGTCCATCCTTTGCTCGAAAGGATACCCGACCCGCTACGTTTTATACCCCAGTCACGACTACCATACCCTTTGCTAAGTGGGGGATGAACCTTCTGGAACCTCTACCACAGGCGCCAGGGTGACTTAGATTTTGCATGGTGGCCATCGATTATTTCACTTGGTGGGTGGAGGCCGAGCCATTGGTCACGATCACTGAATATCAATGTCGACGGTTCCTGTGGAAGAGAGTAATCTGTCGCTTCGGACTTCCCGAGCATGTGGTCAGCAACAATTGTCGACAGTTTGATTGTCAACCGTTCGCCGAGTTTTGTCAACGGCATAGGATCCGGCCCACCAAGGTGTCGGTTGCTTACCCACAAGCCAATAGGCAAGTGGAGAACATAAATCGCACCATTGTGGATGGCATTCGGAAGAAGATCGAAGATGTTGGCGAAAACTGGGCCGATGAGTTAGACCGAGTATTGTGGGCATATTGGACCACTCAGAGGCAGGCCACAGGTGAGAGTCTTTTCTCTTTGGCTTACGGTATTGAGGAAAATGTCTCGTTGGAAGTCGTAGAACCCACTCACCCAGTCCTTCACTAATCGGATGAAGGAAATGAGGAAAACCTTCTAATCGAGAACAATTTTCTGGAAGAGAGTAAAGAAGTCCCCTAGTGCCTATCCTAATGTAATATTAAATCTAGGTTCATACGAGTGTGATGATGCAAAGTGGTATAGAACTACTCTCGTAGTCACTAACACTGGTGAATTTCCACTCTCGTGGCTTAAACACCCAATAAAACAAGTACAAGCATCATAAATTCCTAACTACTACCATCTCTCGATTTGCAATAATCATTAATTAAACTCCCTAACAAAATTACCATTTCTCAAGGTGCAACAGTTAGGTGCAATTGTGTGTGCCCTAAGTTATGCCCAACTCTCGTTGTGACACAAACAAAGCAAACGAAACAAGTAACTATGACCACTAATTACAAGCATCAAACAATAAAATCACAATTGCAACACAAGTATTAAACCCAAATAATAATATATTAAAGAATCTGAGAGCTTAGGCACATAGGTTCATAAACAGTTTTACCCAAGAATCTCTAAAGAATTTAGCCAAGCATGGCTAAATTATACATAGCAAATAAATTTAAAGAATTACAAATCATCAAAAGAGTACAAGAATGAACCAAAGAATTTTCTCAAGTCTCCCTAGTCTTCTTCTTGATTCCCAGGACAACTTGCGACTCTTGATTTCTTTCTTTCTTGTCTCCAAGGATCTCTGAATGGATATCAAGGTTGAGGAAGGTGTGATTTTATAGCTAGAAGCCCAGAACCAATCCTGATTGAAATAGGAATTTTGTGCAAAATTGGACTAAAATTGTATCTGGACCGAAATCGAAATTTCATTATTTAATTAATAAAAGATGCCGCCTTTATGCTTTAACTAGTAATTCACCCGCGCGATGCACGGAAAAAATTATGTTATTATAAATATAAATAAAAAATAGAAAAACTAAAATATTTTAAATTATTTAATATAATAATATTTTTGAGCTTCCATTGGTCAAGTATTTATTATTTTTATAGAATACAAAATTACAATTAAAATTATAATTATAATTTTGTATGGTTAATATAATCTCTAATTATGTGCATATTCAAATACACTTATAGAGATAATTTACATAATAGGACCAGTAACTTTCAAAAAAAAAAAAAAAAACATTTATTTATTCTTAATTGTATTTCATCGATATTATAATTTTCACAATACAAATAATAACTAAGATAATTACATTTGGAAAGCAAATTTCAAATTTTGTATGTGTAAATTTAAACTCTAATTGAACACATTTTTTATATGATTATATAATATATAGCTATTTTATTTTTCAAAAGTATATTTTTTATATGATTATATTATATATAGCTATTTTATTTTTTAAATGTTGTGCTTTTTATATTTTTTAATTTTTTTTTTTATAATAAAGGATGTTGTGGCGTTTATTGTAACATTAATTATTTCTCAAACCATATAGCTTTATTATATAAAGGATTTGAATATGGAATTGAAGTTTGAATTTGGATTGAATTATGAATTGGAGATTTGAATTACGCGCCCTTTTATTTTGAGGAAAGAAGAATTAGCGCTCAGTGCTTCTTTTTTTAGTCTTGCGTCTTTCACGACGCGTCGAGCGATGACTCGACGTGTCGAGACCTGATGTTCTCGACCAGTTGCTCTCTGGAATTTTTAGACGCGTCGTGCCTTTGGTTTGACGCGTCAAAAATGTTGTGTACACGTCCTTCGGTTCATTTTGACTCTAAATTTGTCCTAGAACTTCACTTGCTCATAGAATTGACTTACAATGTTTCAAAAAGCACTAACAAACACCGTAAAACTTTCAAAACGAGTGTGAACCATAACTAAATAGTAAAATAAAGGATTATGCAATTAAATCACCGAAATCATGATCCTAAGCCTACACAAATATAGATAAATCAATACCACAAATGTGCACAATTAGGCTCACATCAACTCCTAAACACTTAAGCATTTGCTTGTCCTCAAGCAAAAACACGAATAAATCACAAATCAAAACATACAAATTACTCATACTCTCTCTTGCACAACTTTTCGAACCACCAACCAACTCACTGCAAAACAACAATATTCAAGAATTAAATTAGCTTGGCACATAAAACTCATTCTCAAGCCAATAACCAAGCACCAAGAATTTAAAGTACGTGAGGATCAAGTGTGCACAAATACTCAGTTGATATTATACAAAACACGGCTCCTGAATGAGATCCTATAGGCATTCCCTTCATACTCCCCTAGATCAAATCTAAGAATGCATGTTAAGATCAACTAGGACTTTATTTAGCTTGTAATGGGGCTACGGGTAATGGCTAACAAAAAAGTGGTATGAAAAAATTAATCAAAAAGAGAGAATGTCACAATTTATCTAAAATTTTCAAAATTTGAAGAGAATGACATAATCAAAATTTCAAGGAGCAAATTTCTTTTAAGAACACAGCAACTCTTTGGTGAAGTGGGGGTCCAAACTCAAAACTTTCAATCTTTCTTTCCTTTTTATTTTTATTTTTTTTCTCATCTTTTCTTTGATTCATTTCTTTGGATTTCTTTTGGATTTAGCAAGATAATTTTAATCCAATCAATCAATCACGACCCCAACACTTGAACATTTGTATCATAAGCTGTTTTTTGGCACAACTCCGTAGAACTCTTCTTATAGAAAAAATAAAGATAAAAGTTTCATTCTCTCAAAAGGCTAGAAGGGAAATATTTAGCCAAAAGCTAAGGGATTAATAATGGGGGTAACACAAATAAAAATAATCTCAATGAGGGGATAAGTGCTTAACACTTATTTAAACAAACGAGAGGCACAATGGGGTCACAAAGGATAAAAACATATGTAGGGACAAGTTTAAAGGCTATGGCTAAACAAAAATGGCCTAAATCACTTCAAAACATGCAAAACTTAGACTCCACTTAGGGAGTAATGAGGCAAGTTCTAGCAAAACACACATGACCGGAATTTCACATAAGCTTTCACTAGCAATGCATAACACACAAGATTAAGAATTAATCCAATTATTATGTGGTTAACGAAGCTATTGGCAAGGGAATAGATCAATTATATGTTACACCTCAAATCATCAATCACAAATTGAGATGCAGCAAGCACCACAAAAAAAAACCACAGACCAACAAGAGAGAGTAATTGCAATTGCATGCTAAGACAAGTAACTTATTTACCAAAAATAGCATATGAGTCAACCAAGAAAAAGCAAAAATTTTAAAATTACCCAAGTTATTGACTCATCCCCCACACTTAAAAATTTGCATCGCCCTTGATGCAAAACGAAAGATAAGAGAACAAGAGAAAAGAAAAAAAAAATAAGACGAACTAAAAAGCAATAAAATACGAAACTAGAAAGGAATAAAACTAAACTAGAAAGCAATAAATAGGAAAGCAATAAAAGATAACATGGGGTGCTTCCCATGAAGCGCTAAGTTTAACGTCGCTAGCTCGACTCAACCTGGTTATGGAGTGCTCATCCCGTTTGTTTCGCGAGGTAGTCATCATCCAATTTCATTAGATGCACTATGTTGCATGAACTTTTCTCCTCGAAGGCATTAAATTCGACTTTTTCTTCTCGAAAGTCAAAAATTATCGTTCCCTTCCTTGCATCAATTAATGCTCCGGTTGTGGCCAAGAAAGTTCTCCCCAAGATGAGGGGAATGTCTGGATTTTCCTAAGCATTTATTACAATGAAATCAACAGGGACAAAATATTTATCCACACGAACTGGAACATCTTCAAGTATTCCAACAACGGTTGAAATAGACTGATCCGCCATGAACAATGTGAGCTTGATTGGTTTCAGATCACCAAAATTCTTCTTTTTACAATGTGAAAGAGGCATGACACTGACACTGGCTCCAAGATCACAAAGGGATCCTTTTATAGGACGACCCCCAAGAATACAAGGAATTGTGAACTTCCCTGGATCTTTATATTAAGTCACTCTCCTTCCAACTCTGGGTGTCAAGACCCTATACTCTTGCGCCATTGCAATCATCTCAAGTTCCCCATATTTTCTCCTTTTAGCAAGTATATCTTTCAAAAATTTTCCATAGGAGGGGACTTGTGAAAGCAAATCAAGTAAGGGAACTGAAGCTTTCAAACTCTCAACTATTTCCAAAAATTTCTTCCATCTACTTTGCTTCTGAGTTTGTAAAGGAAAAGGCAAGGGATTTTCATACCTTCTTACGGGCTTCTTTCCTTCATCAATTACTTGTGGATTACTTTTCACAATAGTTGGCTCAACCTCCACATTCTCAAGTATCCTTTGTATCTCCTCTTCTACAGTTCTATTTGGAATTGATGCTTTGATTGGAGGAGACGGCTCTTCAAGTACCTTGTCACTCCTTGTAACAATTGCATTCACATGCTCCCTGGGATTTTCAGTACTGGCTGGCAACTTCCCTGTGACTCTGGTGCTAGACGTAGAAGCTTAATTTGCAAGTTGATTTTCAAGCATCTTATTATGGGCACTCAATTGTTCCACCCTCTCTGTTAATTGCCTAAACCTCTCTTCACTTTGCAATTGTGACTTAAGTATCTTCTCCACAATAGCTTCCAAATTTGATTGTGGTGGAGCCTCCAAAGTGGGTAATTGAGATTGAACTTGAGTACTTTGAAAACCTAGAGGACCTCTATTAACAAAGTGTTGAGGATTGACAGCCCCCATTCGGTTACTCCATGAAAAATCGGGGTGGTTCCTTGAATTATTAGGATTGTAGCCCCCTTGAGGTTGGAAAGACTATTGATAGACCTATTATATCCCACCATATTAATTTGCTCCATAGGGGTTTGGAAATTTAAGTCGTTGAGACAATCCCCCGAATTTTGTCTACCACCACAAAGATCACACATCAAAACTTGACCAAGAGTATAAGGGGTAGAAACATCACTTACATTGTGTTTTTGGACGGTGATTTGGGCAAGCTTTTGAACCATGGAAACCACATTATCTATCTTTGTTGACAAAGCGGTTAATTGCTCCGCCTCATGAATTCCTCCTACAAGTTTTTGTGAAGACCTCTCCGTGTACCAAGTAGATCCATTCATAGAAATTTTCTCTAATAGATCCTCGGCTTGTGTTGGCTCCAAAATTGTGAACAAACCACCAGAAGAAGCATCCACCAAAATCCTAGAATTATCAAGCAATCCTTCATAAAAAGCCATCATCAAATCCCAACTTTGAAACCCATGGTGTGGATATTGCCTCTTCAACTCCTTAAACCTCTCCCAGGACTCAGTTAGAGACTCAGTTGCCAGTTGCTTAAAGTTTTGAATTGCCATTCTCATCCTTTGAGTCTTGGAGATAGGATAGAACTTCTTCAAAAATTCTCCATGCAATTTTTCCCAAGTGTAAAAAGGGTTATCTGGATGTGAGGATAACCAATCATCAGCCATGTCCTTTAGTGTGAAGGGGAAAAGCCTAAGTCTGACAACATTTTGAGTGACTCCATTCATCTTGAAGGTGCCAGAAAGTCGTAGGAACTTGGTGATGTGAGCATTGGGATCTTCCGTGGGTGTCCCTCCAAATCGATCAGACGCGGCCATATTGAGTATGGCCGGATCGATCGCAAAGTTGCTGCCCTCCACATTTGGAATATTGATGCTACCATGCTCTTCAACATCTGGAGCAAGGTAGTCAGACATTGATCTTTAAGCTTGGTTTCCTTGTTCCAGTGCCATCCTTCTCTGTTTTCTAAGTAAAAATCACGCTCAACAAGAACAAGTCGTTGACGGTTAGCTGAAATAAAATAAAATAAAATAAAAATGGACTAGACTCCTAGAATAAAGATTTCACTAATGTTAATACTGTATGCCACTTCCCCGGCAACAGCGCCAATTTGATTGTAGTATATTTGCAAACAAATAATACCCGGAGTATCTGGTAATCGATCCATAGGCAAGTGGGGTATTAAGCACCAATTACTAAATTATTCTTTGAAGCTAATCCTAACGATTGACTTGGATGGTTGCATAAAATAAATAAATAAATAAATAAATAAAATAAAGTGATGATTCAGGGTAATGAAAACAATAGAGAGAGACTGAGATCCCTGGGATTCAAGTGTTTAATCCCCTAGTACCTATCCTAATGTAATATTAAATCTGGGTTCATACAAGTGTGAGGATGCAAAGTGGTATAGAGCTACTCTCTTAGTCACTAACACTGGTGTATTTCCACTCTCAAGGCTTAAACAACCAATAAAACAAGAACAAGCATCATAAATTACTAACTACTACCATCTCTCGATGTCCAATAATCATTAATTAAACTCC
Source organism: Ipomoea nil (assembly GCF_001879475.1). Classification (NCBI taxonomy): domain Eukaryota; kingdom Viridiplantae; phylum Streptophyta; class Magnoliopsida; order Solanales; family Convolvulaceae; genus Ipomoea; species Ipomoea nil. Next base: position 1,757,121 of record NW_017616704.1, on the reverse strand, counting down.
CTAACAAAATTACCCTTTCTCAAGGTGCAATAGTTAGGTGCAATTGGAAGAGAGTAATCTATCGCTTCGGACTTCCCGAGCATGTGGTCAGCGACAATGGCCGACAGTTTGATTGTCAACCATTCACTGAGTTTTGTCAACGGCATAGGATCCGGCAAACCAATGTGTCGGTTGCTTACCCACAAGCCAACGAGGAAGTGGAGAACATAAATCGCACCATTGTGGATGGCATTCGGAAGAAGCTCGGGGATGTTGGCAAAAACTGGGCCGATGAGTTAGACTGAGTATTGTGGGCATATCAGACCACTCAGAGGCGGGCCATGGGTGAGAGTCCTTTCTCGTTGGCCTACGATTTTGAGGCAAATGTCTCGTTGGAAGTCGTAGAACCCACTCACCGAGTCCTTCACTACTCGGATAAAGGAAATGAGGAAAACCTTCAGATCGAGAAGAATTTTCTAGAAGTCCCCTAGTGCCTATCCTAATGTAATATTAAATCTGGGTTCATACAAGTGTGAGGATGCAAAGTGGTATAGAGCTACTCTCGTAGTCACTAACACTGGTGAATTTCTACTCTCGTGGCTTAAACACCCAATAAAACAAGAACAAGCATCATAAATTCCTAACTACTACCATCTCTCGATGTGCAATAATCATTAATTAAACTCCGTAACAAAATTACCATTTCTCAAGGTGCAATAGTTAGGTGCAATTGTGTGTGCCCTAAGTTATGCCCAACTCTCGCTGTGACACAAACAAAGCAAACGAAACAAGTAACTATGGCCACTAATTACAAGCATCAAAACAATAAAATCACAATTGCAATACAAGTATTAAACCCAAATAATAATATATTTAAAGAATCTGAGAGCTCAGGCACATAGGTTCATAAACACTTTTACCCAAGAATCTCTAAAGAATGTAGCCAAGCATGGCTAAATTATACATAGCAAATAAATTTAAAGAATTAGAAATCATCAAAAGAGTACAAGAATGAACCTGGCAATTTTCTCAAATCTCCCTAGTCTTCTTCTTGATTCCCAGGACAACTTACAGCTCTTGATTTCTCTTTTTCTTGTCTCCAAGGATATCTGAATGGATATCAGGGTTGAGGAAGGTGGGATTTTATAGCTAGAAGCCCAGAACCAATCCTGATTGAAATAGGAATTCTGTGCAAAATTGGACTAAAATTGTATCTGGACCGAAATCAAAATTTCTTTATTTAATTAATAAAAGATGCCGCCTTTATGCTTTAATTTGAATATGGAATTTAATTTTGAATGTTGGATTGAAGTATGAATTGGAGATTTGAAATCCGCGACCTTTTATTTTTAGTAAAGAAAAATTAGCGCTTAGCGCTTCTTTTTATAGCTTCGCGTCTTTCTCGACGCGTCATGACCTGATGTTCTCGAACAGTTGCTCTTTGGAATTTTTGGACGTATCGAGCCTTTGGTTCGATGCGTCGAAAATGCTGTATACACATCCTTCGGTCTATTTTGACTCTAAATTTGTCCTAGAACTTCACTTGATCATAGAATTGACCTACAATGGTTCAAAAACACTAACAAACACCGTAAAACATTCAAGACGAGTGTGAACCATAACTAAATAGTAAAATAAAGGATTATGCAATTAATTCACCAAAATCATGATCCTAAGCCTACACAAATATAGATAAATCAATACAAAAAATGTGCACAATTAGGCTCATCGATCGGACTTGGAACACGGTTCATTTAAAGAAATACTGCCAGTAAAAGGTTAGATTCCAATGTAACACCATTCCTTTTTGAAGAATTTTAAATAAAAGATATCACGTGTTTACCTTAAGTGGTGTCGACTCCCTGGCAGGAAGACCAGAGGGTCATCTAAAAAAAAAAGAGAAAAGAAAGGGTTCGAACCCTTAGAAAATTCTAGAAAAGTAACGGCCGAGAGCCGCCAGGACCCGCAGAAAGGGCCGAGCGACACGAAAAGCGAATCCCAAGCGTTAACTACAGGTTTGGCTGACACGCTATAGTCACGGGGTCGACCAACATACGATAGTCATGGAGGCAGCTAACACGCGATGAACGCGAAGTTGGCCGACACATAGTCGGTGAAGGATCGCTCAGTATGCCGAATAGGGTTCACTGCAAATCCCGAGGGGTAGCTCAGGGCGAGCTGCGCTCACAGCAATAGAGACCAAAAAAAAAAAAGAAAGAGAGAGAGAGAGAGAGAGAAAGAAACTATGGTATAAACCCTTAGAAGTCTCTGAGAAAGAAAAAGTCACAACCGAGTGTCGCCTCGACTGAGGGACACGATGAGTAAAGTAGGAAACCAGGGTCTAAACCCTTAGAAGTTTTTGAGAAAGAAAAAGTCACAACTGAGTGTCGCCTCGACTGAGGGACTCGGCGAGTAAAGAAGGAAACCAGGGTCTAAACCCTTAGAAGTTTCTGAGAAAGAAAAGCTACAACCGAGAGACGCCTCAACTGAGGGACTCGGATGAGCCAAGAAAGACTCGAAGGGCGTTCCCAATAAAAGACTCGCGCGTACGCTGCGATAGGAAAGAAGGGTTTTGACCCTTAGAAATTGGAAGCCAAGAGGAAAGGGGCATTTGAGTAAAGTAAAGACAAATCAGATGATAATCAAAAGCGTGTTCTTATATAAGCAAGTTCAAAAAGGGGGCAGACACCCCATTACAAAAGAAGAAAAAATAGATAAAAGCTACTTGGAAGAAGGGGACGCGACAACAGCATGATCAGAACCTTCACCTTGCACACCCACCGATGGTCCAGTAGGGAAAGTGGGTGAAGGACTCTCTAATTGAGGAAGCGCCTCGCTAGTATACTGCTCCTCCCGACCAATAGCAAAGATGTGTTGAGGACCTTAGTAGTAGCTTGAACTTGCGCGACCAGAGAGGTGTCGGCTTCAGTAGTCGCGGGCCCTTGAGGAGAGGCTACGTGTGGCTCTAGACCCCAACCCTCGGGGGTAAAGGAAGAGTCGCGAGCCAGCAAGGTGTCATAGGCCTTGTGCTGGGTGTCACTGTAGCTGAGGAGATAGTCGCGCTCACCCAGCTCAACTAGGTAGTCGTCGCCCGCAGGGGTCGCCAGCCACTTCCTCCCAAGCTCCTCCAGATGGATGAGTGGTTCAGCGAGGGCATCCACCTTGAACGTGGTCGACCTCTTGTAGTCGAACATAGCAGAATTAACCTTCTTCTTCTACTCTTTGAGAAACTGGGTCAGCCTGTAGATTTCGGCCGACTGCTCTCCCCTTTCCTTTCAGAAAGGCCTCCTTCTCTTCAGTGAAAGCCTCTTGATCCTGCGTTCGGCCTTCACGCTTTTGGAGGAGTCGGGAGTGGAGGGCTACGGCGCCGGCCTTCAGAGTTTGTATCTGTTTCCTCAGTTCCAACTGGAAGGAAATATTCTGAGACGAAGGAAGAAGAGTCTTTCACCTAGGTCAACGGGATACCAATTCAACTAGCATGCAATATATAAAACTCATACGACCTACGAACGGTACCCGAAAATCAAATTAGACATAGGCACGATAGACGAAGTCCGTTGGGACACCATGGGGGTCGGGGGAACATCAAACGGGGAAGCCGGGATCCCGAAGTGGGGTACAAACCAGCGGGTAGCCGGTGGGTGAGGGGTCACCCGCCGGCGGCACTATTCCGGGTAGCGGGTGCCCGGCGGGTAGCTGCCCGCCCGCCGGCTGCCCGCTGCCGGCGTTGCCCAAGTAGGCCGCGGGTAGGTGGCGGGTCCCCCACCCCCCACTGACTCTTTTTCACCAAAAACGCCCCGGGAACCTTTGTGGAACCCGAAACCATGCTTAGACACTTTCTTTAAGCTTTCTTGCTTTCTTGATTTCTTCTAAGGGGATTCTTGGAGCTCTTTGGGTGGTGAGAGATTATTGTGGTGGGGGTTCTAGGTGCCTCTTAAGTCCCCTATTTATCTATTTAGGAGTCCTAATTAGGAACTAATATTATAGGCTTGCTAATTCTATTCCTTTTGGGACTAAGGATTGGGTTTAGGGATAAGGGTCCATGGACTATGGTGGGCCTTTCCTAATTAATTATTGTGATTTAATTCTTTCTTTTGGGTAATTGGTTAAATGATTTATTGGTTTTTGGGATCGTAACACGGGGTGTTACACTCTCCCCCCCCCCCCCCCCCCTTACGAGGGGCTTCGTCCCCGAAGCCCGGTGTGTTAATCCATTCTTTCACCCCTAGGCATCCCGCATCTTGGCCTCCCGATTAGGAATGTGGCCCCACGTTTTGCCTTAGCTGGGGTAGACTGGATTTCTGGTGGTGTTGTGATAGAAGGGTTTTAGGTCTACCTCGGTCTCCTGCTCCTGAGTTGGACGCCCCGCAAGTGCCCAAGGTGGCATCGATTGCTGCCACCCTCTGATCTAGTGCGCGTGTCGTACGGATCAAGGATGAGAATACTTCCTCCATGATTTGGTTTGTCCGGTTGAGCTGTGCGAGTATGCGTTCATTGATTGAGCCCTCGTTTTGCTCCCTTGGGTTCCCTCCTGATCGTGGTTGCACCGACGGGTTCGGTTCGTCATCCTCCTCCTGGTCCTCATTTCCCTCCAGAATTCCGCAATCTTGCATTGCCCGTTTGAGCTTCTTGTTGGAGATGTCTAATTAGTCGACCAATTCTCTTCGTTCATCCTCGGGTTTTTGGCAAATTTCTTCGAGGGTGAGGTAATGTCCTCCCTCGGTGTAGTAGATGTCATTGCGGTGTAGGTTCTGGGCGTTAAAGACCATGCCATTTGCAGTCTTGACCTCGGTGTGGCTTAGGTCCACCCCCTTTTTCTCCATGATCCAACTTAGGATCATCCCGTAGGGTAGGCTAAGTCGGTTGTTTGTCTTGCAAAACTCCATGTGTTTTAGCATGAGTGCCGGCAGGTTGAACTTGATTTTATGTTTCAGGAGATAGGCAAAGGTGCACTCTAAGCTCCCTACGTCCTTGCTCTTATTATTGGTGGGCAAGAGGCTATCGGTCACAATCATAACCAATATCTTTTGCTCCGCCGATAGCCACTTTCGGTTTGGTCGCGTGGCCGAGGTGAACCCGTCCTCTCTCCCGAGTAGGTACCCGAGATAGTCCTTGTACCCCGTGTTTTGGGTATCTATCCATCCCTTTCGGTCGTAGTTAGACACACCCGTGGTGGTCAATTTCAAGAGCTTGGCCAGAAGGCCTTCGGAAAGCACAATTTCCTTGCCGCGGACCTTGGTGGTGATTTCTAGTTTGTCACCCCGTTTGGTGGCTACAAGATGTTGATAGAATTCTTTCACCAATTCGGGGTACGTATCCCCCTTGATGGTGAGATATGTATCCAGGAGACCTTGGTGTTTAAGCATATCAACCAATTCCGGAGAAAATTGGTCGGGTTCAAGGGCCTTACCTCCGATTACGGTGTAATCGGCGTTGCTCCATTCCGGGGTGCGGGTTCCGAGGGGCTTTTTCGGCATTTTCTTTTTCTTTCAAGTGGCGTTTTTCCGGCGAGTGCTCCGGTGGTGTGACTTCTCCGGCGGCTTTTCCGGCGGGGCTTCGGCGTATTTTCCGACGGTGGCTTGGCGAGGGGAGGTGGTGGCTCGGCGAGGGGCGGTGATGGGTTTTGAGTGGGGTTGGGCGGTGCGTGGCAGCGGGCGGCGGCTGGGCGACCGCCGGGCGAAGGTGGCGGGGCGCTGGTGTGGCGGCGTGGGACCGGCGGGAAGTGGTTGGCCGGCGGCGGTGTTAGGTTGGTGGCGGCGTTGAGTGGCTGGGGGGTTTCTTCAGTGGGGTGCGGCGAGGAGCGTGAGAGAGAGTAGGGAAGGGAGTGGGGAAGAAGAAGGAGAAAGGGAAGAAGAAGAAGAAGGGTTTTTGATTTGGGGATTTTGTGGGTTTTAGGGATTTGTAGGCGCTTTAACAAGGGAGTGTTCCCTTAAGGTTTCAAGAAACACTTATGGGCTAGTGGTTGGAGTCTTGGTCACTTAAGTGGAAGGTTAAGAGTTCAATTCTCATTGGTAACAGTAAGCCCTTTGATCCCCTTTGATGATGGGGCCCTTGTCTTTTTCCTTCTTTTGTCTTCTAGTGGTGATTCTACCCCCGTAAATAGGACCGAATTTCGAACCGATCTTATATTTATATATCTCCGAAGTAATTAAGCTAAATAAGTAGTTCTACCACGAAGGTGATTACAAGAAATTGCCAACCTAACCTAGACAGAATTCGTCTTCTTGGTTTTCTCCCACGGGGTTTGCGTGGTCCTCGTCTTCTGGGGTTAGGTTTCCTTCCTCGAGATTGCTCTCGTTCCCGAGGTCGGCTTGAGTGCGGCTCATGACGAATATTTTTCCGGGAGCGTCGTAGTTTCCTCGATGAGCGGTGCCCCCATGTTGTCCCATGGTGGTAGTGCGTGGTCTTTGGGGTTGGGAGCAAAGGAAGGCCTTGTGTCCTTCCTCTCCGCAGTTGAAGCATCGCAAGGGATTGCCCATGCAATCCTTGCCTCTATGGTTCTTGTTGCATTTCGGGCAAGGAAAGCTTCTGGCGCTAGCATCGTTGTTCCCCAGAGGTGGCCTTTGGTTGGTCAGGTTACTTCGTCTTGTGTTAGCGTCGTTTCTTGTTCTCTTTACTGGTGGTGCCCCTCCTCCGGGGTTCCTCTTTCGTATTTGCTCCTGAACCCCGCGTTGGAGTAGTTGGATTCGGTAGAGATTAGCGGCACTGGAGTAAGCCTCGTTGAGAGTCCGAGGTCTGCTTACCACTAGTGCTTTTCGGGCTTCAAAGTTGAGGCCCGATACAAATCTCTCTATTTTGGTTACCTCGGTGGGGACTAGTTCTAGTGCGAAGCGTGCTAGTTCAAGGAATCGTTTGTGGTATTCCATAACGGTAGCTGTCCCTTGTTTCAGATGGAGAAACTCTTCGTACATGGATGCTCTTACGTGTGTTGGATAGAATCGCTCTCGTAGTCGCGTTTTGAGTTGTTCCCAGTTGAACCCCGGTTCTTGTTGGTAAGTGGGATCCTCGTGGATCCACCAAAGATCGGCCTCGTGTCCGAAGTAGAACGAGGCTATCTCCACGCGGCGTTCTTCTGGGCATTCTACTAACCCGAGAATTTTGTCGAGGGTTCGGATCCATTCCTCCAGGATTACGGGATCCTCTTCTCCTGAGAACGTGGGTGGTCGATGGTTAGAGACTTGTCGGGCGAAGTCTGCGTTTGCGTTCGATGGAGGTGGTGGGGGCCTGTTGTTGCGGAGAGCCACGTCGCTTAGTGCTTGGGCGACTTGTGTTAGTTGTAGTAGTGTTTGGGTTAGGGGGTCATGTGCGGCGGGTTCTGGAGTCCTTGATTGTCTTCTGTTGGGTGCCATGCTGTCGTCTTCCTGAGTCAACGTTTATAAGAATGTTAAATTAGGGCTTGGTGTCCTTCTTTGACGTGATAAGCGGGGGAAAGTTTTCTTCAGGTAAGGGAGGAGAGGTTATGTGTAGGTTTCACAATCTCACCGCGCGTCCTAAGGTTCTTGGATCCTATGTTCCTAAATATCTAGAGTTCAAGCTTAATGTCTTAAAGTCCGGTTTTAAGAATCTTATCCAAGGGTCAACTTAGGCTCTGATACCAACTGTAACACCCCAGATTTTCAGGACGTTTAAAACTTATAAAATAAAGGTGAAATCTCATTAATTCAAAACGTAACATAAAGAGTACGGGGTGCTATGCCACACCTGAGCTAGAGAACTCAGGTGCACAGGCCAACTAACTAATATCCTTAACAAAGTAAATGCATAACATGGCACGCAGGCCGAAAGGGAACTATCTACTTCTACGTTCCAAGATCTAGCGCGCTCCAGTGACTTATTCTTCTGTGCCTGTAAGCCAAATATATCTGTTCAGCGAGAGATGCTGGTAACCCACTCCAACGCGTTGAAGTACAATACATATATATATATATATATATATATATATATATATATATATATATATATATATATATATATATATATATATATATATATATACGAAAAGTCCTTTTGAAGCATGAAGATATATCCTAAGAGACTCTAGCTTTCAAATCAGGGAACCGACTCGACAAATAGGGGTACACACAATCTACAGTCATAACCAAGTATATACGATTCTCGACATAGGGCACAGTTATAGATAAACACAACCAATAATCACAATTAAACATGTATAGTTTACTAGCAAGAATCCTATGGTCACGTTTTCCATAACAGTCACAATATCAATCCTTCTTATCTCATCATATAGCACACATTGTTAGCGCCATACATGAGGGTCAGCGCATATAGCTTTGACACGGCCCCGCAGCACCCTGCCCCGTCTCACAATACGGAGGGGTCGATCGCAACCGACCGATGAGCCGCAGCTCTGTATAATATTTATATACCTGACCGGTCTTTACCAGCCTGGTTAACAGTTGGGATGGTTCTCAACCCATTCAACTTCCCGTATAGTGGACCTTTGTCCTATATAATATTTATATACCTGACCGGTCTCTACCAGTCTGGTTAACAGTTGGGATGGTTCTCAACCCATTCAACTGCCCGTATAGTGGACCTCAGTCCTATATAATATTTATATACCTGACCGGTCTCTACCAGCCTGGTTAACAGCCGGTATGGTTCTCAGCCCACCCGACTGCCCGTATAGCCCGATTGATCTCAACCAAATCGGGGTAACATGCACACATAACACATAGCAAGCACATGCAACCCACATTAACACATTGGGAAGGGGGAGAAAACGTATAACAAAACCTATGCGTGATCCTTCACATACTAAGAATATTCCTAAGGGGTTCATACTTCTTTCACCTAGGTCAACGGGATACCCATTCAACTAGCATGAAATATATAACACTCATACGACCTACGAACGGTACCCGAAAATCAAACTAGACATCGGCACGATAGACGGAGTCCGTTGGGACACCACGGGGGTCGGGGGAACATCAAACAGGGAAGCCGGGATCCCGAAGTGGGGTACAAACCAGCGGGTAGCCGGTGGGTGAGGGGTCACCCGCCGGCGGCACTATTCCGGGCAGCGGGTGCCCGGCGGGCAGCTGCCCGCTGCCGGCGTTGCCCAACTAGGCCGCGGGTAGGTGGCGGGTCCCCTACCCCCACCTACCCCACACTGACTCTTTTTAACCAAAAACGCCCCGGGAACCTTTGTGGAACCCGAAACCATGCTTAGACACTTTCAAACGCAATTGATAACACACGTAGACAATTAATGGATCAAAATCAAGAAACATACGGCACATAACCTATCATGCTTTCCTAAACATAACCAACACCCAATCATGCGAATTCCCACCTAATATACCAAGAATAATATCATACGAATTCCACGATATAACCTAGGGTTCTATTTTTAAATCAACAAGAACACAATTCATCTTCCAAAATAAAGATTCGATAGGAATATCATATAACTATCAAGAACCTCATATAATCATTAAGAACATCAAGAGCACCATATAATTATCAAGAACGTTATATAATCATCAAGAACACCATAATTATCAAGAACCTCTCCTCATCATGATTACCCATGGAATCATCCCACCAATCATAAATAATAATATCACAAATAATCAATACACAATAATATGGGGAAATCCTAAGAGGGGAAACATAGCTATGAAAATAGGTTTTGTTGAGACATGGGTTACCTCTTAGCCTTAATTAATTCCTTGGCTATGAAGGGTCTTTCTTTAAGCTTTCTTGCTTTCTTGATTTCTTCTAAGGGGATTCTTGGAGCTCTTTGGGTGGTGAGAGATTATTGTGGTGGGGGTTCTAGGTGCCTCTTAAGTCCCCTATTTATATATTTAGGAGTCCTAATTAGGAACTGATATTATAGGCTTGCTAATTCTATTCCTTTTGGGACTAAGGATTGGGTTTAGGGATAAGGGTCCATGGACTATGGTGGGCCTTTCCTAATTAATTATTGTGATTTAATTCTTTCTTTTGGGTAATTGGTTAAATGATTAATTGGTTTTAGGGATCGTAACACGGGGTGTTACACCGACTCCTAGAATACCAGCATCATCGGCGGCGCCACACTCGGCTCAGCTCTAGTGTGAGTCTCCAGGAAGCGAGCGTAGTCCGCATCGGACATGGGCTCGGTCGCAGTTTCAGTCGGGTCATACAGGGGGATAGTGAATGTCTTTTCAAACATAATCTGCTCGAGCACTGTCACTTCCACCGACGTTCTGTCCTCAACAGTAACCTTGGCAGTAGAAGGGCAATGTGAGCCTGTACCAGGAAGAGGTGCATCGTCAGCTATGCGGGAATCAGAAGAAGAGGGGTCTGTGGAGCACTTCCGAAAAGCTGTCCTTCGAGCCTTTTTTCCTTTTTTCTTGCCGAGTTTTGCCCGGTTAGCGGGGGGTGGGCTGGAGAGGGGGGTCTGAGAGTTGCGGAGGAGTCGAAATCGATATTCTTAGCGTTAAGGCTCGAATAACCCATGATTATTGGACGAGTACGAAGGAGAAGTGATTAAAGAAGGCAGAACACCTATCCAATTTATTAGTAGAGAAGGGGGAGGGAAATTGAATGCAGGCAATCAGGAGGAGATCGCTACAAATCTAAATGGCCAGGAAAAGGGGGATTCAGGCCATCAAATCAGGGTGAATGAAAAGGAAATTGTAGGATTGTTCGCATGGAAAGATTATAGCGCAAACGAGCTCAGTACTGGAAAGTGAGGAACTAGTTGATGGGGTGTGGACCCAGTGGGTTAGAGGCCCAAGAAAGAGTGGACCAAGGAATGGGCTTGCTGCAATAAACCCAAAAGGATAAAAGAAATCTACGTTGTGGGCCTTAAGCAGACCGTAAAAAAAGCTTGGACGAGTATGGAGCCGATTCCAAGGACTCGACACCGGCAGGAGTCGGCACCAACAGGAGTCAGCCCAACCAGTGACCGCTGCTGCTTCAATGATCGCCATTAATAAGAGTCAATCCAGCCGTTGGGAGGGCCACGTAACGGCTACCCAACGACTCTTATCCCCTTTATTTTCCATTATTGCGCATTTAAACTTGTATTTAATTGGTAGAAGATGGTTGCCTATAAGTAAGGACCTATCCCCAAATGCAAAGGCAGCATAGCTCTAAGAATACAAAGAGACACCCAAGAAATCACAGACAAAAGCAGCCCGTTCCACTAGTTATTTTCCCATTTTCTAAAGTGATCCTTCCAAGCATTTCTCCGGTGAATCCACCAACCAACAGTTGTGTGGGACCTCCGTGCGTCCCAAAAACCCTAAAACCAACACTGTCTTTGGCAATGCAAATGACAATTTGTGAATCACAACGTATATGTAGTGAAGGAGTTGGACACCCCCCACAACTGCACATTTATCAACATATTTCTTAGCCACTCTGTAACACCCCCGATTTTACCATATTTTCAAAACCTAATTGCAAGGGAAAAGCAATCTAATAAACCATTAAACAAAAGCGGAAGCATAACTATACGGGGGCATTATGCCACATCAAAAGATGCACAGGCGGGAAACTAAAGCATTCAACCAAGTCTACAGAGTCAAGGCACACAGGCCGCTCAAAAGGCTTACAAGCCAACAAAACACAACGTCTAGACCAACAGATAAACACTATCTAAGCTCCAGTCTAGCGCACTCGGGTCTCTACTCAAAACTTGTAGAACAAGGAAAACATAACATGGGGATAACACCCGGTCAGTGAACATTGCTGGTAACCCATCAATACGCATTAAATAGCATATATAGATAAGTATAAGTCAAAACCATTTTCGAAACGGAATACAGTATATATCATTTCAAAAGCCATAGAGAGAAGTCAACTTCAAAGACTCATTCACACTCTCAAGGAAAAAGGAAATCAACATCCTTATGACAACAACAAGACAAGAATACCAATTGTAACCAATACAACTTGAGATGTATTCTACTGATCACAAAGTAGAATACATCAAGACATGCTCATTATCAAAGAATAGACATACACACATTGGCAACTACATGTCACAAGTATCATAGCTCCAACCTTATGCCCTATTCCAACCTTATGGCTACCCCCGGCCTTATTTCAGTTCCAACCATTACCTCCGGGTAACCCCTGTACTTCTGAGTCCAACCTTATGCCTCCGGGAACCGTCGTTCCCCCACCAACAACCACCAACATTTCCACCAACATATCAGTACACGAGGGTACGATTCATATCACACAACCACCAACATATGAGCCTTTGCTCAGGTAACAACCACCAACATATAAGTCATGGCCACAAGAGGACCTCATCATTACCAAGAAGACTAAGGTTCAACAATAACCTTAATCAAGCATCAATCAAAGGGTACAACGATTACATACGTTCACATCATAGGAATCAATCAATGGATCACAACAAAGATATGAAACCATACTCAACAACGAAGGATCACAATCCGACACCAAACGATGATCAACACAAGTTGCCAATCTCAATAGGAAAGAACAAACCGCGCACACTAGCATTTCAACAACAAACTTGCATACTTATCAAACGGGTAAACCAAAAGTAGTTCCATAAAACATACGAGACTCACATTAGTCCAACGAATCACAAAGTCGGACTCTTAGCACGATTCAAGACACTAAATCCTACATGGATTCCTAACATACCGTTCTAGACATACGAAACATCAAGAAGACTCACGAATAGCCCAGTAAAACAACATCGGGAGGTCAAAACATCAATACCGAGTCAAAAGAATCACGGGGAACAAATCCCCGCCATCAACCCATCTTGTTCCCCGCGGGTGGGGGCACGGGTGGACCTCTGCCCGCGGTTCCACCCGCGGGTACATACACCCACGAGCCATGGTTCCCCGCGGGTGGGGCAACGGGTGGTGCCCTGCCCGCCGTTCCGCCCGCGGGTACACTTCTGTACACCAACAACTCCATTCGGGGATTTTCAACAAGTCCAAAACACCCAAAATCTCACACAATACAACAATATGACTTGAACCCAAGAAATAGCCAAGCAATGGCATATAAGAACCCTAAGAACAAGCTCTAAACATGCATTACCATAGGACAATGCATCAAATCTCACATTTCAACACAAGAATCACAAGTAGAAGCCAAGAAATCATCATATAAGTAAGAAAATAGGTTTTGTAAAGCATGGGTTACCTTTGTAGCCTAAAACTTCACTTTCTCACCCTTAGAAAGCTTCTCCTAAAGCTCTTTTTCCACACCAACTTCACAAACAAACCAAAAGACAACAAAGATTCTATTTTTAGAAAAAGACAACTCAAAGGGGGTTAAAAACACCAAAAGATCAAGGATTTTACCCTCCCCTATGCTCAAGATTAGGAAAGTAGGAATCTTGAAAGACAACTTGCTAGATTTAGGATGCCCAAATTTTAGCTTGGAGAAGAAGCTACCAAATTCTTAGAGAGAAGGTAGAGATTTTGTGTTTAGATTGTTGGTGGATGAAATGAAGAGATGTTGCTAGGTTAGCTTGGGGGCACAAACTTTAGGTAGAAAGAAACATTTGCCCTTACTTAAGTTGGAAGAATAAGGAAACAAGGGTACAATCCAAAGAGCATAAGGTATAACCTTTTGACTTTGAATGACTAGTCAAATTCTAGTCGTTCGACTATTGAATTTTCAGGATTTTTAGGAATAAATTAACAAGGAGACTAGGATTAATTTTCTAATTATTCCTTGATTAGAGTTTGGATTTACGGGGTGTCACAACTCAGCTTCTTGGGATACCCCCTCATTATATTTCATAAGAGGCGGTTAACCCTTTTTCACTCAAGTCAGGGATCTCGTTAGGACTACCTTAAAATAGACCACCCCAATTGAGTAAAGTCACTAAGAGCACTTTTGTACTCAAGTCATTATGCGGTGAATTCATTAGGTTTTTCTCAACAAAACCACCCTTTCTCACAGAGTTATGAATTCACTAAGAGTTGTAGCTCAACCTCACAAGCACACACATTGTAGGAATGACCAACTAGTGTACTATTTTGTAATTCTTTTCATGGCTCCGTTTGACCACAAAAGTGGGACCCACCACGAATTCATCACCTCTTGGACTTTAAGTCCTTCCAATGATTCAACGACTAATCCTCATAATTAGCCTTCAAGTAAGTTGATTCTCTTGATCAATCTTACATGCACTTTGACGAGTACTTCGATTACTCGTAAATAATCCCTTGAGATTTTCGTGCTTAACATGAAACATTCTCTTTCATCATTATTCTCAAAACCACAGAGAAACTTTTGGTGAAAATATAAGGAGTTAATCACCCCCACAATGCAACAATGCAACAATGCAACAATTACAAATATTTTTCTCAAAAAGTATTGATCTCTTACCCAGATTGATCTTTGGTGCCCAACATTAGCTCCTTTGTAGGCTGAGTTTTGCCAATTTGCTTTGTGGAGCATTATAGCAGCTCCGCACTTTACCTGATACATACTCAATAGTTGAATATATTTCAACAAACTTGGTTATCTCAACCCATCATAATTACCATTTAAACATGAATTATAGGTCTTTCAAGATGACTCAACCAAGAATTTAAATAATATATATACAAATGCTAATTGATAGTAAGCCATAGAGATAATGTTGTCCACATTCCACTTCAAGTTGAACAACATAATCACAAATTTCACATCATATTCTTACAAGAAATTAATCTCGTACGCAAAGAATTTGTTCAAACTAACATTTATTAGGGAATATCTCTCAATAAGGTGAATTCAACAAGTATAATTTTAACACTCAAAGTTGCCACCTACACAATTTTCCCTTCACTTGAGGAGATTAAGACTCATATAAAGCATTCATATGATGTAGATCAATATTACTAGTGCAGTACTTCAACAATTTCTATTGTAAGGCTTTGATTGTTTAACAACATATGAAAGTCAACCTCATTTAAGGTGAAGATCAATTGGCGCTCTAACTAGCCTAAATGATCAGCACCCTACTTCTTAAGTACTCCCAGGTTGAGTGGTAAAACCGAAGTTTACTTAAAAACCATCTTCCTAGACAAAGTGTTCAAGAATGATGACTTTTCCATGTTCTCATTAAATTGCAATTGAAGCCTTTGATATATGCTATTATTTTTATACAAATGATTTTAGTAAAAAAATTTGAGCAATATCTATGCACAAAATTATTTCAATCAATGTCATTAGTATTCAACATACTAAAGAAATAAGTACTACTAAGTAATCAAAATCTAGACAACTCAACTAGTATTCAGTACTAAGACAATCATACTTCATGCAAGCCCTTAGAACTAGAGCAAATTAGAGTTACTCAAATAACTACTTATTTAAAGAGATGCAATACTCATCTTGCTCTGTCAGGTTGACTTCTACTAGTTTTGCCCTTGCTATTGTAGCACTGGTATGCTCGGTGTCCTTGCTTTCCACACATGAAACATCTTCCTTTGAGCTTCTTGACTCTTCCACTCCTTTTGTTATAGACATTTCTGACACTTTGATTTTCAGTATCATTGGCACCATACTTTTCTGACAGCGATTCGCAAATGACTTTGCCGAGTCTTGTTTGACATAGATGTCAAACAATTTGTCATTCATTTGTGACAGAAGGTATCCTCTGGCTGTTACATTGTCATTTTTAAACTGCGTCAGAGTTACACTGTACCACCCCGTGTTACGGCATTCAAACCCGGGATTAATTATTGAATTAATCTTGTTATTAATAATTAAAAAGGATTTAATTTGGGTTAGGATCCCGAAAGTAATTAATGTGGTACACTATGGATCGTGGACTCTTACCTGAAACAAAGCCTTAAGCCTATCAGGAATAAAGAAGTGGGCCTAATAATACTCAGATCCTAATTAGAATCCCTTAGGTCTATAAATAGGGCATTAGGAAGCATTTAGAATCATTTCCCCTCTCTGTAACACCCCAGATTTTCAGGACATTTAAAACTTATAAAATAAAGGTGAAATCTCATTAATTCCCAAAAACGAAACATAAAGAGTACGGGGTGCTATGCCACACCTGAGCTAGAGAACTCAGGTGTACAGGCCAACTAACTAATATCCTTAATAAAGTAAATGCATAACATGGCACGCAGGCCGAAAGGGAAACTATCTACTTCTATGCTCCAAGATCTAGCGCGCTCCCGTGACTTATTCTTCTGTGCCTAAAAGCCAAATATATCTGTTCAGCGAGAGATGCTGGTAACCCACTCCAACGCATTCAAATACAATACATATATATATATATATATATATATATATATATATATATATATATATATATATATATATAGATATACGAAAAGTCATTTCGAAGCATGAAGATATATCCTAAGAGACTCTAGTTTTCAAATCAGGGAATCGACTCGACAAATAGGGGTACACACAATCTACAGTCATAACCAAGTATATACGATTCTCGACATAGGGCACAGTTATAGATAAACACAACCAATAATCACAATTAAACATGTATAGTTTACTAGCGAGAATCCTATGGTCACGTTTTCCATAACAGTCACAATATCAATCCTTTTTATCTCATCATATAGCACACTTTGTTGGCGCCAAAGGACCAATCGCATGCCCATACATGAGGGCCAGCGCATATAGCTCTGACACGGCCCCGCAGCACCCTGCCCCGTTTCACAATACGGAGGGGTCGATCGCAATCGACCGATGAACCGCAGCTCTATATAATATTTATATACCTGACTGGTCTTTACCATCCTGGTTAACAGTTGGGATGGTTCTCAACCCATTCAACTGCCCGTATAGTGGACCTCTGTCCTATTTAATATTTATATACCTGACCGGTCTCTACCAGCCTGGTTAACAGTTGGGATGGTTCTCAACCCATTCAACTGCCCGTAAAGTGGACCTTTGTCCTATATAATATTTATATACCTGACCGGTCTCTACCAGCCTGGTTAACAGTTGGGATGGTTCTCATCCCATTCAACTGCCCGTATAGTGGACCTTGTCCTATATAATATTTATATACCTGACCGGTCTCAACCAGCCTGGTTAACAGCCGGTATGGTTCTCAGCCCATCCGAATGCCCGTATAGCCCGATTGATCTCAACCAAGTCGGGGTAACATGCACACATAACACATAGCAAGCACATGCAACCCATATTAACACATTGGGAATGGGGAAACGTATAACGAAACCTATACATGATCTTTCACATGCTAAGAATAATCCTAAGGGGTTCATGCTTCTTTCACCTAGGTCAACGGGATACCAATTCAACTAACATGCAATATATAAGACTCATACAACCTACGAACGGTACCCAAAATATCAAACTAGACATAGGCATGATAGACGGAGTCCGTTGGGACACCACAGGGGTCGGGGGACATCAAACGGGGAAGCCAAAATCCCAAGGTGGGGTACTTTCTAGCGGGTAGCCGGTGGGTGAGGGTTCACCCGCCGGCTGCCCGCTGCCGGAGCTGACCCTTTTGGCCGCGGGTAGGTGGCGGGTCCCCTACCCCCCACTGACTCTTTTTCACCAAAAACGCCTCAGGAACCTTTGTGGAACCCGAAACCATGCTTAGACGCTTCCAAACGCAATTGATAACATACGTAGACAATTAACGGATCAAAATCAAGAAACAAACGGCACATAACCTATCATGCTTTTCTAAACATAATCAACACCCAATCATGCGAATTCCAACCCATTATACCAAGAATAATACCATACGAATTCCACGATATAACCTAGGGTTCTAATTATTTTTAAATCAACAAGAACATAATTCATCAAGATTCGGTAGGAATATCATATAAATATCAAGAACATCATATAATCATTAAGAACATCAAGTACACCATATAATCATCAAGAACGTCATATAATCATCAAGAACACCATAATTATCAAGAACCTCTCATCATCAAGATCACCCATGGAATCATCCCACCGATCATCAATAATAACATCACAAATCATCAATACACAATAATATGGGGAAATCCTAAGAGGGGAATCATAGCTATGAAAATAGGTTTTGTTGAGACATGGGTTACCTCTTAGCCTTAATTAATTCCTTGGCTATGAAGGGTCTTTCTTTAAGCTTTCTTTTTTCTTGATTTCTCCTAGGGGAATTCTTGGAATTCTTGGTGTGGTGAGAGATTATTGTGGTGGGAGTTCTAGGTGCCTCCTTATGTTCCCTATTTATATATTTAAGAGTCTTAATTAGGGCCTAGTTACTATAGGTTTGCTAACTCTATTCCTTTTAGGACTAAGGATTGGGTTTAGAGATGAGGGCCCACGGACTATGGTTGGCCTTTATCCTAATTAATTTCTTTAATTTAATTCTTTCTTTTGGGTTATTGATTAAATGATTTAATTGATTTTAGGGATCGTAACACGGGGTGTTACACTCTCCCCCCTTAACAGGAAGCTTCGTCCTCGAAGCTTGGTCCTTGTCAAGTGACTTCTCTTAGTTACCTGGTGTGAAAAGTTCAGGGTAGCGTTCCCTCATCGTGTCCTTGAGTTCCCATGTCACTTCCTCGGTCCCATGGTTGGTCCAGAGAACTTTCACCATTTCTATGGCTCGACGTCGTGTGGTTCTTGTTTTGGTGTCCAGGATTCTCACGGGTTTTTCTTCGTATACTAGTGACTCGTCGAGGTCCACGACCTCGGGTTGAAGCACGTGGCTTGGGTCGTGCACGTATTTCTTTAGCTGGGATATGTGGAATACGTTGTGTACTCACTCTAGTTCAACGGGTAGCGCGAGGCGATAGGCTAGGTTCCCAACTCTTTCTATGATTTCGTAGGGGCCGATAAATCTTGGGTTGAGCTTCCCTTTTCTTCCGAATCTCATCACCCCTCGTGTGGGCGAGATTCTCAACCAGACCTTGTCCGCGGTGTTGAATTCGGCTTGTTTCCTCCTTAGGTCGGCGTAGGACTTCTGGCGGTCCTGGGCAGCCTTCATTCTTTCCTGGATGTGTCTGACCTTGGTTATGGTATCTTGTAGGTATTGGGGCCCTAGTGCTACCGGGTCGACCATTTCCTCCCAACATAAGGGGGTTCTACACTTTTGTTCGTATAGAGCTTCGTAGGGTGCCATACGAATGCTTGCGTGGTAGCTGTTGTTGTATGAGAATTCAATAAGGTCTAGGTGCTCCTCCCATGTCCCTTGAAAGTCTAACACACAGGCTCTTAACATGTCTTCGAGAGTCTGGATGGTTTTCTCGGTTTGGCCGTCAGTGGTGGGGTGGAAGGCTGTGCTCAGTTTTAGTTGTGTCCCCAAGGCTAATTGCAGCGATCTCCAGAATTGTGAGAGGAATCGGGAGTCTCTATCGGACACGATGCTCCGGGGGATTCCGTGGTACTTCACTACTCGGCTCAAGTAGGCTTGGGCCAGTTGTGTCATTGTCCATGTTTCCTTCATGGCAATGAATCGCGCTGTCTTGGTTAGTCGGTCCACTATGACCCAAATTTTGTCCTTGCCGGTTTTTGTTGGGGGTAACCCTCCGACGAAGTCCATGGATATGGAGTCCCACTTTCCCTGTGGTATCTCAAGGGGCTGTACGAGTCCCTTGGGTTTGCATCGTTCGGCCTTCACCTTTTGGCAATTCAGGCATTTGGCCATGAAATCTGCGATTTCCTTCTTCATGTTGGGCCACCAAAACGACCTTTTCACATCTTGGTATAGTTTGTCACCCCCTGGGTGAACTGAGTATGGGGAGTTGTGCCCTTCCTCTAAGATCTGTTGTTTCAAGTGGGGGTGCGTTGAGGGCACGCACCACCTGCCCTGGTAACGGAGACTGCCGTCTTCGTGTATTTTGAAGGGCCCTTCCTTCCCCTGGGTTAGGTCGAGACGGAGTTTATCTACTTCCGGGTCCTGCTGTTGTCCTATTTTGATTTCCTTGAAGAGTGTAGGTATGATTTGCGTGTTGAATAAGTGGGTGTCGGGGTGGATTTGATCTTGCTCTATTATTTCCAAATTCAGTCTTTGGAAGTCCTTGTATAGCTGGTCCGGTAGGATCCAGGTGGTGTTGAGGGAGTAGTTAGTCTTCCTGCTTAGGGCGTCTGCCACAATGTTAGCTTTTCCCTCGTGGTATTGGATGTCTAGATCGTAGTCCTTTATGAGTTCTAGCCACCTTCATTGTCTCATGTTTAGGTCTTTCTGGGTGAAGATGTACTTTAGGCTCTTATGGTCTGTGTAAATCTTGCATTGCACCCCATATAGGTAATGCCTCCAAATTTTTAGTGCGAACACGATAGCGGCTAGTTCGAGGTCGTGGGTGGGGTAATTCTCTTCGTGGGTTTTGAGTTGCCTGGACGCGTATGCTATTACCCTGCACTTTTGCATTAGTACGCACCCCAATCCCGTTTTGGACGCGTCACTGAAGACCTCGAACCCTTCCTCCCCGGAGGGAATGGCGAGCACGGGTGCCGTAGTCAGCTTATCCTTCAATTCTTGAAAGGTCGAGATGCAGTCGTTGTCCCATCGGAAGGGGATTTCCTTTTTCATGAGTTTGTTGAGAGGTTGGGCTATCCTGGTGAAGTCGGGTACAAACCTCCTGTAGTAGCCAGCCAGGCCTAGGAAGCTTCGGACTTCTGAGAGTGAGCTTGGCGTGGTCCATTCCTTAACGGCACGGATTTTGGCGGGGTCCACCTTAATTCCTTCCTTGGTTATCACGTGGCCCAAGAAGGCCACACTGTCTTTCCAGAATTCACAATTAGAGAACTTGGCGTATAGTTGGTGCTCTCTTAGAGTTTGCAGGGTTATGCGGAGGTGTCTTTCATGTTCTTCCTTGTTTCGGAAGTAGACTAGGATGTCGTCAATGAAGACAATGACGAAGTCATCCAAGTGGGGTCGGAATACTCGGTTCATGAGGTCCATGAATATGGCGGGGGCGTTGGTGAGTCCAAAGGGCATTACTGTGAATTCATAGTGGTTGTAACGTGTCCGGAAGGCCGTTTTCTGAATGTCCTGTTTCGCCACTTGTATTTGGTGATATCCGGATCTTAGGTCAATTTTTGAGAATACCCCTGCCCCTTTTAGTTGGTCGAACAAGTCATCGATCCGGGGAAGGGGGTACCTATTCTTTATTGTGACTTGGTTAAGTTCCCGGTAGTCGATGCACAGGCGCATGCTTCCATCCTTCTTTTTGGCAAATAGTACTGGTGCCCCCCATGGGGAGGTGCTGGGACGGATGTACCCTTTATCTAGCAATTCCTGTAGTTGTGTTTTCAGTTCCTTCATTTCTTTTGGTGCCAACCTGTAGGGTGGTTTAGAGACCGGGACAGCGCCAGGTAAGAGGTCTATGGTGAACTCGACTTCTCTGGTTGGGGGTGCCCCGGGGATTTCATCTGGGAAGACGTCGGTGAATTCGTTTACCACTAGAATGGTTTGTGGTTCGGGGATTTTGGCTTTGAGGTCTTCGACCGAGCATAGGAAGGCCTCGCTTCCCTTGTTTAGGTATTTCTTCATTTTCATCATGTTCACCAATTTGGTCCCTGATTCCTGTTGGGTCCCGCGGTATGATACCCTTTTTAACGTTTGGTCCCCGTAGGACCACTTTTTGTTCTCCGCATAGGATTTGTGCTTGGAATGTCCCTAGCCAGTCCATGCCCAAGATCACTTGTACCCCGTCCAGTTTGAATCGTATTAGGTTGCTGGGAAATTCCACCCCTTGGATGGTAATCATTACATTTTCGTACATGCGGTCGCATTTTAGGATTTCGCCGGAGGCCACCTTGACCTGAAGTCGGACCTTGGTGTTGGTGTTGAGGCCAAGCTGCGTGGCAAACTCGGTTGCTATAAACGAGTTGGTAGCCCCCGAGTCAAATAATATAGTGGCAGGGGTGGCGTGTACCAGGAAGGTCCCGGAGACTATGTTGCTGTCTCCGATCCTGGCTTTGCTTAGAGTAAGGATCCTTCCTTGAATGGTTGGTGTTGTGACCTTGTGAGCTGAAACGGTCCTGGGGTTTTTAGGTCCTCGGGTGGGGTTTGTGTGCTCCCCTTCGGGTTTCCTTTTGTACCCCAAGCGTGTCTCCCGGGGTTGGTTTGATACTTGCTGTAGTTGGGATGCCTTGGCATAGGCTTCCCTGAGGGTTCCTGGCTCTTGTGTGGCCAGGGCTTTTTGGTGTTCGAGATCAAGGCCTGTTATGAACTTCTTGATCTTGACCCTCTCGGTGGGTACTAGCTCGGGGATGAGGCGAGCCAGCCGATGGAATTGTTGGTAGTATTCCGTGATTGGGGCTGCACCTTGTTTTAGGTGGAGGAACTCTTCGTATATGGTGGCTCTTAGATGATTGGGGTAGAATTGTTCTCGTAGTTGTGTCTTTAGGGTTTCCCAGTTAAATTCGTGGTTTTGTTCACATGCGGGTCCCTCATGGGCCCACCAGGCATCGGCCTCGTGTCTGAAGTAGAAGGAGGCTATTCTTCCTTGGTGGTTTTCTGGACATCTGGTTGCCCTGAATATCTTGTCAAAAGTCCCGATCCATTCCTCGAGGGTTGTGGGGTCTTCGTTCCCCGAGAAGGTGGGTGGTTGGTGTGCCGAGACTTGGCGGTGAGTTTCCAAGTTCTCGCTTGTTGATAAAGGTCGGGGAACGGTAGTACTCAGTGCCTGGGCAATTTGAGCCAGGCGTTGCAGATTTTGAGTTAAGAATTCCTGCGTGTGGAGTTCCGGTGTTCCTTCCTGTCTTCCTTTCGGTGCCATCCTGGTGTTCATAGATCGATGTTATTTTGCATTCTTACCTTGATGCAATAAGCGGAGGGGGAGTTTCTTTAAGTTAGAGGGGGATAAAGTGGGGGGTCATGTGTAGGTTTCACAATCTCACCACGCGTCTTAAGATTCCTGGGTCCTATGTGCCTAAATACCTAGAGTTTAAGCGTAATGTCCTAAACTCCGGTCTTTAAGAGTTTTATTGTAACACCCCGTGTTACGGCCTTTAGTCCTGGATTAATTATTTAATTAATCCCGCTAATAATAATAATTAAATATGATTAATTATGTTAAGTTCCCCTTTAATTAATTAATAGGGTCCACCATGAACCGTGGACCCTTGCCTAAATTAGAGGCTTAAGCCTATTAGGAATAAAGATAGTAAACCTTTTACTATTCAGATCCTAATTAGGAATCCTAGACCTAGTTATCTATTAGGAATAAAGGAAGTAGGCCATTTACTATTCAGATTGTGATTAGGATCCGCTTTAATTAATATGGACTCTTATCCCTAAAGCAAGTCCCTGAGTTCTATAAGGAATAGAATTAGTAAACCCATACCATTCAGGCCCTAATTAGGAGTCTTAAATATATAAATAGGGAACTTAGGAGACACCCGGAACCCCCCACACGCCTAGACGCCCCATCACCCCAGGAGAGCTCCAAGAATTCCCTTAGAAGAAATCAAGAAAGCAAGAAAGCTTAAAGAAAGATCCTTCATAGCCAAGGAATTAATTAAGGCTAAGAGGTAACCCATGTCTCAACAAAACCTATTTTCATAGCTATGATTTCCCCTTAGGGTTTCCCCCATATTATTGTAAATGGCGATTGATGATGATTATTATTGATGTCGATATAATGATTCCGTGAGGAATCTTGATAATCTTGATATTGGGAGTTTCTTGATAATTATGATGTTCTTGATGATTAATTAGGGTTTTGATGATTATGTGTTGTTCTTGATGATTATGATGTTTTTGATGATTAATTGGTATCCTTGATGATTATGTGTTGTTCCTACCGAATCTTGCAATTAGAAGACGAATTGTATTCTTGTTGATATAAAAGTGATTAGAACCCTAGGTTGTATCGTATGATCTTATTCTTGGATTATCGGGTGGGGAAATCGCATGTTTGGGTGTTGATTATATTTAGAAAAGCATGATAGGTTATGTGTCGTTCGTTTCTCGTAATTGATCCGTTAATTGTCTACGTGTTGTCGTTAATTGCGTTGTAAAGTGTCTAAGCATGGTTTCGGGTTCCACAACGGTTCCCGGGGCGAAAAGTGATGAAAAGAGTCAGTGGGGGGTAGGTGGGGGTAGGGGACCCGCCACCTACCCGTGGCATTCTCGGGCCGTTCCGGCAGCGGGCAGCCGGCGGGCGGGCAGCTGCCCGCCGGGCACCCGCTGCCCGGAACAGTGATGGCCGGCGGGCAGCCGGCGGGTGGACCCCCACCCACCGGCTACCCGCTGGAATTTGTCCCCCCTCGGGACCCCGGCTTCCCGTTTGATGTTTCCCCGATCCCCGTGGTGTCCCAACGGACCCCGTTTGTCGTGCCTATGTCTAGTTTGATATTTTGGGTACC
The DNA here is from genome assembly GCF_001879475.1 of Ipomoea nil. NCBI lineage: Eukaryota > Viridiplantae > Streptophyta > Magnoliopsida > Solanales > Convolvulaceae > Ipomoea > Ipomoea nil. Next base: position 1,732,863 of record NW_017616704.1, on the reverse strand, counting down.
GTTCGTAGGTTTGTGAGTCTATTATATTGCATGCTAGTTGAATTGGTATCCCGTTGACCTAGGTGGAAGAAGTATGAACCCCTTAGGACTATTCTTAGTACGTGATGGATCACGCATAAGGTTGTTATGCGCTTTATCCCCCTTCCCAATGTGTAATGTGGGTTGCATGTGCTTGCTATGTGTTATGTGTGCGTGTTGCCCCAATTCGGTTGCGATCGGATTGGTTATCCTGAGCTGCGGTTCAGAAGCCGGCTATAGTCAGATGGGAATTCCTGGCTGTAGTCGGATGACGGTATCCTGGGCTGCGGTCCAGAAGCTGGTTGTAGTCAGATGGGAATTCCTGGCTGCAATCAGGTGACATCTTCCCTGAGCTGCGGTTCAGAGGCTGGCTGTAGTCAGATGGGAATTCCTGGCTACAGTCAGATGACACAATCTCTTGGGCTGCGGTCCACTGTTTGGTTGCGATCAAACATTATGATGAGCTGCGGTTCATCGGTCGGTTGCGATCGACCTCCCCGTGTTGCGATACGGGCATGGTGCTGTGGGGCCGTGTCAGAGCTATATGCGCTGACCTGCATGTATGGGCATGCGAGTGGTCCTGTGGCGCCAACAACGTGCGTTATGTGTTGTGATATGGACAAGTGGTGATTATGAGTGTCTTGGGGGATGTGACTATGGGATTTATATTTGGGATTATTCATGTTGGGTTATGATCATTGTTTATGCTTTGCCTTATTTGCCTTATCTGTTATGAACTGCTTATGACAGTTATAACTGTTGCTTGTGTCTGGCCTTATCTGTCGAGTCATTCCCGGTTTTAAAGCTAGAGTTCGTAGGATATATCTTCATGCTCAAAATGGTTTTCGTATATCTATATATATCTCTATATGTATTGTATTTCAACGCGTTGGAGTGGGTTACCAGCATCTCTCGCTGAACAGATATATTTGGCTTTCAGGCACAGAGGATTAGAGCACTGGAGCGCGCTAGAACTGGAGCATAGAAGTAGTATAGTTTCCCTTTCGGCCTGTGTGCCATATTATGAATTTATATTTCAGAGGATAGTAGTTAGACAGCCTGTGCACCTGGGTTCTCTAGCCCAGGTGTGGCATAGCACCCCGTACACTTATGTTACGTTTTGGGATTTAATGAGATGTTACCTTTATTATTAAGTTTTAAATGTCTTGAAAATCAGGGGTGTTACACTTATCCTAGGGTCAAACTTAGGCTCTGATACCAACTGTAACACCCCAGATTTTCAGGACATTTAAAACTTATAAAATAAAGGTGAAATCTCATTAATTCCCAAAAACGTAACATAAAGAGTACGGGGTGCTATGCCACACCTGAGCTAGAGAACTCAGGTGTACAGGCCAACTAACTAATATCCTTAATAAAGTAAATGCATAACATGGCACGCAGGCCGAAAGGGAAACTATCTACTTCTATGCTCCAAGATCTAGCGCGCTCCCGTGACTTATTCTTCTGTGCCTGAAAGCCAAATATATCTGTTCAGTGAGAGATGTTGGTAACCCACTCAAACGCGTTGAAATACAATACATATATATATATATATATATATATATATATATATATATATATATATATATATATACATATATATACGAAAAGTCATTTCGAAGCATGAAGATATATCCTAAGAGACTATAGTTTTCAAATCAGGGAACCGACTCGACAAATAGGGGTACACACAATCTACAATCATAACCAAGTATATACGATTCTCGACATAGGGCACAGTTATAGATAAACACAACCAATAATCACAATTAAACATGTATAGTTTACTAGCAAGAATCCTATGGTCACGTTTTCCATAACAGTCACAATATCAATCCTTCTTATCTCATCATATAGCACACTTTGTTGGCGCCACATGACCAATCGCATGCCCATACATGAGGGTCAGCGCATATAGCTCTGACATGGCCCCGCAGCACCCTGCCCCGTCTCACAATACGGAGGGGTCGATCGCAACCGACCGATGAACCGCAGCTCTATATAATATTTATATACCTGACTGGTCTTTACCAGCCTGGTTAATAGTTGGGATGGTTCTCAACCCATTCAACTGCCCGTATAGTGGACCTATGTCCTATATAATATTTATATACCTGACCGGTCTCTACCAGCCTGGTTAACAGTTGAGATGGTTCTCAACCCATTCAACTACCCGTACAGTGGACCTTTGTCCTATATAATATTTATATACCTGACCGGTCTCTACCAGCCTGGTAAACAGTTGGGATGGTTCTCAACCCATTCAACAAGAACACAATTCATCAAGATTCGGTAGGAATATCATATAAATATCAAGAACATCATATAATCATTAAGAACATCAAGTACACCATATAATCATCAAGAACGTCATATAATCATCAAGAACACCATAATTATCAAGAACCTCTCATCATCAAGATCACCCATGGAATCATCCCACCGATCATCAATAATAACATCACAAATCATCAATACACAATAATATGGAGAAATCCTAAGAGGAGAATCATAGCTATGAAAATAGGTTTTGTTGAGACATGGGTTACCTCTTAGCCTTAATTAATTCCTTGGCTATGAAGGGTCTTTCTTTAAGCTTTCTTCTTTCTTGATTTCTCCTAGGGGAATTCTTGGAATTCTTGGTGTGGTGAGAGATTATTGTGGTGGGAGTTCTAGGTGCCTCCTTATGTTCCCTATTTATATATTTAAGAGTCTTACTTAGGGCCTAATTACTATAGGTTTGCTAACTCTATTCCTTTTAGGACTAAGGATTGGGTTTAGAGATGAGGGCCCACGGACTATGGTGGGCCTTTATACTAATTAATTTCTATAATTTAATTCTTTCTTTTGGGTTATTGATTAAATGATTTAATTGATTTTAGGAATCGTAACACGGGGTGTTACACTCTCATAGCCCTAACACCCGAATTGCCCAAGAAACCTAGCCAGGGAGTTTTTCATCACCAAGCCTAGAAAGATCAATCGGAGGGAAATCTTTGAGAAGGACTGTTGAACTCTAAATAGTGAAGTTTATATTGAGATAGAGAAATACAGTGAAATGAATGAGTACAGGGAAACCTACACTTATATACAAGCTAACAGGAAACCCCAACCACTTATTTCAAATTTCAAATGACTAGCTAGGAGAACTCCTCTAACAACCTTCTAACACTCCCCCTCAAGTTGGAGCATAGATATCAAACATGCCCAACTTGTTACATATATATGAAACCCGATTCTTACACAATCCTTTCGTAAATATGTCAGCCAGCTGATCACCGCTCCGAACGTGTGTAAGTGATATTAGTCCTTGCTCCACTTTTTCCCGTATAAAGTGGCAGTCAACTTCAATATGCTTCGTCCGCTCGTGAAAGACTGGATTATTTGCGATGTGTATGGAAGCACAGTTATCACACCACAAATCTATCGGTAACTTCACTTCAACACCCACTTCTTCTAAAATGTTACGCACCCAGACTATTTCGCTTGCCACATGAGCCATAGCCCGGTATTCCGATTCTGCACTTGAACGCGACACCACATTCTGCTTTTTACTCTTCCACGAGACCAAGTTTCCTCCTACAAACACACAATAACCTGTCATAAACTTCCTGTCACCCGGTGAACTAGCCCAGTCTGCATCGGAGAACGCCTCAACACGCATATACTCGTGATCAGCATAAAGAATCCCTTTTCTAGGAGCACCTTTCAAGTATTTCACAATCCGAACCGCCGCTTCGCAGTGAGTCTGCGTCGGTGTACTCATGAATTGACTAACCACACTCACTGGAAATGCAATATCTGGACGGGTAATTGTGAGATAATTCAGTTTTCCTACTAACCTCATGTACCTCTCCAGATCTTCAAACGGCTCCCCTTCTCCTGTCAATAACTTCACACCTTGATCCATGGGCGTATTACACGGTTTTGACCCTAGCAGTCCCGTGTCACCGAGTAAGTCTAACACATATTTCCTCTGTGAGAGGAATATGCCCTTCTTAGAGCGTGCAACTTCAATTCCCATAAAGTACTTCAATACTCCCAGATCTTTAGTATGAAACTCAGACCCAAGAAAGGACTTGAGTGCCTCAATCTCACTTGTATCACTGACTGTAATTACAATATTATCTACATATACTATCAACAAAACACACCCATAGTTAGTATGTTTGTAAAAGACAGTATTATCATATGCACTTCTCTGCATTCCAAACTCAACAACCGCATTGCTAAATCGCCCAAACCACGCACGCGGAGACTGCTTCAGCCCATATAAAGACTTCTTCAGCTTGCACACTTTCCCAGACTCCCCCTGAGCAACAAACCCTGGTGGTTGCTCCATATAAACTTCCTCACGCAAGTAGCCATGTAAGAAAGCATTTTTCACATCAAGCTGATGCAAGAGCCAATGACTTGAAGCTGCCAAAGAGATAAATATCCGCACAGATGTTAACTTGGCCACTGGAGAGAACGTCTCGATATAATCTATACCATACGTCTGGGCGCACCCCTTGGCCACCAAGCGTGCTTTGGGTCTAGCCACAAACCCATCCGGGTTCATTTTCACCACATACACCCATTTACACCCAATAGCAACCTTACCAGGGGGGAGCTGCACTAGATCCCAGGTCTGGTTCTCCTCAAGGGCGTCTATCTCCTCTACCATCGCACGCCTCCAACCATCATGGGACATAGCCTGACTCAAAGATTTTGGAACAGGAATAGACTCTAACTGGGACACAAAAACACGTGAAAACGCCGATAAATTGGTATATGACACAAAGGACGGAATGGGACGAACACAATGACGTGTACCTTTCCGAACGGCGATAGGAACATCCTGGTCTGTCAACGAATATTCTGGTAAGGGAGGATGTACTAGTGGAACCGGTGGGGCTGCATGCGTATCAACTTCTCTGGGCCGCCTGTGATAAACCTGCGTAACAGGAAGCCTAGACTCCACTCCTACGGAGTCAGGGATAGTAACAACATATGTCAGAAAATCATTTGTCTCTGAACTACAACCAGACGAACCAGGAAGCTCCTCACTGAATAAAGTATTCTCAAAGAATGAGACATCTGCAGAAACCAAGTATCGCCCCAAATCCGGGGAGTAACATCGATACACTTTTTGAGTACTTGAATATCCCAGGAAAATACCTTTTAATGACTTAGGATCGAGTTTCCCTCTTTGAGGACGAACATCCTGGACAGAACACGTGAAACACCCCGAAATTTTAAAACTTTTAAAGACTTATATAATAAAGGTATTCTCTTATTAAATCCCAAACAGAGCATTGTTAAACATAAAGGTACGGGGTGCAATGCCACACCTGAGCTGGAGAACTCAGATGCACAGGCTAACTAACTAAAATCCGTAATAATGTAAATGGCACGCTGGCCGAAAGGGAAACTATCTACACTATGCCTCGAATCTCTAGCGCGCTCCGGTGTTTACTCATCAGTGCCTGAAAGCCAAATATATCTGTTCAACGAGAGATGCTGGTAACCCACTCCAACGCGATGAAATACAATACATATAGACATATATATAGATATACGAAAATCATTTTGAAGCATGAAGATATATCCTACGAGACTCTAGCTTTTAAAACAGGGATAGACTCGACAGATAGAGCTAAGCACAGACGACAGTTATACCAAGCATATACAGTTTACAACTGGCAACACAGGTAGAGATAAGCACAATTAATAATCATAACCCAACATGTACGATTCCCAGTATAAATCCCATAGTCACATCCCCAAGACACTCATAACAACAACTCATCCATATTTCATCACATAGCACACTTTGTTGGCGCCACAGGACCAATCGCATGCCCATACATGAGGGTCAGCGCATATAGCTCTGACACGGCCCCGCAGCACCCTGCCCCGTATCGCAACACGGAGGGGTCGATCGCAACCAACCGTTGAACCGCAGCTCATCATAGTTTGATCACAACCAAAGAGTGGACCGCAGCCCAAGAGTATGTCATCTGACCGCAGCCAGGAAATATGAACCGCAGCTCATGTAGAAACGTTTGATCGCAACCAAACGGTGGACCGCAACCCAAGAGCGTAAATCTGACCGCAGCCAGCTTCTGAACCGCAGCTCAGGAATAACCAATCCGATTGCAACCGAATTGGGTATCATGCACACATAACACATAGCAAGCACATGCAACCCACATTAACACATTGGGAAGGGGGAGAAAACGTATAACAAAACCTATGCGTGATCCTTCACATACTAAGAATAATCCTAAGGGTTTCATACTTCTTTCACCTAGGTCAACGGGATACCAATTCAACTAGCATGCAATATATAAGACTCATACAACCTACGAACGGTACCCGAAATATCGAACTAGACACAGGCACGATAGACGGAGTCCGTTGGGACACCACGGGGATCGGGGGAACATCAAACGGGGAAGCCAAAATCCCAAATTGGGTACAAACCAGCGGGTAGCCGGTGGGTGAGGGATAACCCGCCGGCGGCACTGTTCCGGGCAGTGGGTGCCCGGCGGGCAGCTGCCCGCCCGCCGGCTATGCCAGCCCGCCGGCTACCCGCTGCCGACGTTGCCCAAGTAGGCCGCGGGTAGGTGGCGGGTCCCCTACCCCCACCTACCCCCCACTGACTCTTTTTCACCAAAAACGCCGCGGGAACCTTTGTGGAACCCGAAACCATGCTTAGACACTTTCAAACGCAATTGATAACACACGTAGACAATTAACGGATCAAAATCAAGAAACATATGGCACATAACCTATCATGCTTTTCTAAACATAATCAACACCCAATCATGCGAATTCCCACCCAATATACCAAGAATAATACCATACGAATTCCATGATATACCTAGGGTTCTAATTATTTTTAAATCGACAAGAACACAATTCATCTTCCAAAATCAAGATTCGGTAGGAATATCATATAACTATCAAGAACATCATATAATCATTAAGAACATCAAGAACACCATATAATTATCAAGAATGTTATATAATCGTCAAGAACACCATAATTATCAAGAACCTCTCATCATCAAGATCACCCATGGAATCATCCCACCAATCATCAATAATAATATCACAAATCATCAATACACAATAATATGGGGAAATCCTAAGAGGGGAATCATAGCTATGAAAATAGGTTTTGTTGAGACATGGGTTACCTCTTAGCCTTAATTAATTCATTGGCTATGAAGGGTCTTTCTTTAAGCCTTCTTCTTTCTTGATTTCTCCTAAGGGGATTCTTGGAACTTCTTGTGTGGTGAGAGATTATGGTGGTGAAAGATCTTGGTGTCTCCTATATCCCTATTTATATATTTAAGACTCGTAATTAGGGTCTGAATGGTATGGGTTTACTAATTCTATTCCTTATAGAACTAAGGGCTTATTTTAGGGATAAGGGTCCATGGTCCATAGTAGACCATATTAATTAATTAAAGGGAATCCTAATCGTAGTCTGAATAGTAAAAGGCCTACTTCCTTTATTCCTAATAGATAACTAGGTCTAGGATTCCTAATTACAATCTGAATAGTAAAGGGTTTACTTTATTTATTCCTAATAGGCTTAGGACTCTAATTTAGGCAAGGGTCCACGGTTCATGGTGGACCTTATTAATTAATTAAAGGAAACCTAACCGAATTAAATCATATTTAATTATTATTAACGGGATTAATTAAATAATTAATCCAGGATTGAAGGCCTTAACACGGGGTGTTACACTCTCCCCCCTTACGAGAAGCTTCGTCCCCGAAGCTTGGAAATCATTGCGGGGGTAACGAGTCCAAAGTAGTACGGTGGTCCTATAGCGAAAACATTATACGGGAATACTGTATAATTGTATGTTTATGTGTGCTGGGTTTTTGGGAACGATTAGGTTTAAAGGGCTAAGAGAGTGGGTTTCAAACCTGAGGACAAAGTGAATTTAGGAATTAAGATCAAAGTTTTCAAGGTTGCAACTTAGGGTGTGAGGTTGCCACCTTGTATGGAATCGTTAAAATAGGGGATCAAGAGTGTGGTTGAAGGGTAGAAAGGGTTTTGAAATAAGGAGGGGGCCGATTTTCCGATGGAGGGAAGGGAATTCGGCTAGGATGGGTTAAGGGTTCTCGATCTTCAAGTGACTATTCTGGTTTGATGCTTTGATCACGACGTATTGATGAACTGATGATCCTTCTTCCTTGGTGTTAGCACATGCTTGACTTTAAGATCCTTGTTAGACCTTGCTTCCCAGGCTAAGGTTTCATCCTTCTCCCCTATCTTGAGGGAATCTCCCGTGATGATTTAACACTTACTTCTTTAATGCGTCCAAGGTCTTGACCAAGTTTGGTCAACCAAGCCAATCTCTTAGGGCGCACTTCCCAAATTCTTCCCAAAGTTTCTTGGGAGTCGGTAAACTTTGAGTTGATTTTCCCTTCTTATTGAATTTCATCTCCTCTTTAGTGAATGAAATTCTTAGTAAGACTTCATGTCTTCCCCTAGGTTCGACTAGTTGTGCCTTTTTGTGTTACTTTTAATGGTGAGGGTGTCCTTGCATGCTCTTTTTCTTTTTGAAGCGCAGTTGGTTACCTAACCTCGTTGTGGAATGACTCGGTGACTTTACGAGTCATGTCATTTCCTTGTGGGTCCTTAATGACCCTTGAGATCTTGGCACAAATGTGCTTTTTACATTTTGCCTAGCACCACGGACTACGTAGTTCTTGATTCCATACAACTTCTAAGGAGTCCTCTGATTTGCTTGAACGATATCCATGGTTCGAAGGAGTCCCAGTCCATCCTTAGCATTTTGACTTTTAAGGTCTTTGTGAGTCCTTAGCACGAGTTCCCAACTCGCCTCCTTGGTTTGCACAATCCTTTATGCCAATCATCCCTAGTCGGTTGCATCGTAGAGTGTAACTTCAACCCCACATGTAATGCAATTGGTTGTGCTTTTCCTATGGTGTCTTGCGTGTCAAGGTCTTTTACCGATGACACCATGTTTGGGCGACCCATGGTTCTTTACCCAAGACTCGCGTTCATCAATCGAGGCACACAAGTGCGCCATGAATCAATAAAGTGAGGAGTTAAGAAATCAGCACATTGTACCAGTGGGCGCGAGGTGGGCGGTCATCCGCCTGCCAAGCTCCTGTTGGGGACCCGTCAAGGTCCCGTTGGGGACCCGCGGGAAGGTGACTAGGAAGAGTGAATTCCTTCGGGGAAAATCCCAAGAATGCACAGATTCAAGTCCCGACAAGCCCCATGTCCATGTGCACAATAGAAGGGACTTGAATACATAGGGTGGCCCATCGTATAGTTTTATTGATCCTTAGGTACGAGTTTATAGATGACTCAAGACTCTCGCATGTTCTTTTTGCTCAGTAGGTCGGGTCCGGTTTCCAATTAGCAACCTCGTCACCTTCACCGGGTTATAAGCCAACTTTGTCTTTGCCTTGCTTGATTAATGATAAGCCTTCTTGGTTTTTCTTGGAGTTCGGTTTGTCGCTCGTTCTTTGTTCAGTCCTTTGGTGACCAAGTGCTTGGTGATGCATTTCTCTTCCTTGGAATGCATTGATTGACTGCCTTTGACGTCGCATGGTGTTTTGGCGATTTTGTGTGTTACATGTACTTCTTACGGTGTCATAAAACCATCAAGGTCCTTGTTCCCAGGTAAAACCCTTATCGCCGGGAGGCTCTAGTTGTATGATACTTTCCATGCGTCTGTTGCCTCTTCTTGTCATATCGAGTCCTTTTCGACAATTCGTGCTAACGATTGAGAAAATACGTTGTTTATGTACTACTTTTATTTCTTGCATTTAATTGGCGTTCCCGGTCTCCGGGCTGGGATAGTTGCGCCCATTCTTAACCAGTTCCGGAAGGGTTCGCTCATGCTGGAGGGAGCGGTCTCCCACTTCCGTTACTCCTTCCTTCGGGTTTGTCCCTAAATTCCCCGTTTGGTCGAAGTTGGCATTACTGGTGTAGGCTTCGTTGGGTGTGCGGGGTTTGCTTACAATTAGGGCCTTCTGGGTTTCGTAATTGTGGTCTGTCACAGACTTCTTTATCTTGGTTGTCTCTGTAGGATCTAATTCAGGCGCGAAACGAGCCAGCTGGAGGGATCGTTTGTGGTATTCCCTGATGGTGGTCATCCCTTGTTTTAGGTGGAGGATTTTCCTCGTACATGGTTGCCCTTACAGATGCGGGGTAGAATCGTCCCTGTAGCCGTGCCCCTAGGCACTCCTAGTTGAACCCCTGGTTGTTGCCCATAAGTGGGTTCTTCGTGGATTTATCAAAGATCAGCCTCGTGTCTTGAAGTGGAATGAGGCTATCCCTACGCGGCGTTCCTCTGGGTATTCCACTAACCCGAGGACTTTGTTGAAGGTTCGGGTTCATTCTTCGAGGAGTGTGGGATCCTTGACTGTCTTCTTGTTGGCGCCATGCTGCTGGTTTTCAGGGTCAATATTTATTGTATCGATGAGTCAGTGTGCTGCACCCTTACCTTGGTGTGGTAAGCGTAGGGGGAAGTTATTTTAAGTTAGAGAGGGATAAGGTGAGGGGAGGTTACGTGTAGGTTTCACAATCTCACCGCGTTTCCTAAGATTCCTGAATCGTATGTTCCTAAGTACCTAGAGTTCAAGCCTAATGTCTTAAAGTCCGGTCTTAAGAGTTTTATCCTAGGGTCAAACTTAGGCTCTGATACCAACTGTAACACCCCGAAATTTTAAAACTTTTAAAGACTTATATAATAAAGGTATTCTCTTATTAAATCCCAAACAGAGCATTGTTAAACATAAAGGTACGGGGTGTTATGCCACACCTGAGCTGGAGAACTCAGATGCACAGGCTAACTAACTAAAATCCGTAATAATGTAAATGGCACGCAGGCCGAAAGGGAAACTATCTACACTATGCCTCGAATCTCTAGCACGCTCCGGTGTCTACTCATCAGTGCCTGAAAGCCAAATATATCTGTTCAGCGAGAGATGCTGGTAACCCACTCCAACGCGTTGAAATACAATACATATAGACATATATAAAGATATACGAAAATCATTTTGAAGCATGAAGATATATCCTACGAGACTCTAGCTTTTAAAATAGGGATAGACTCGACAGATAGAGCTAAGCACAGACGACAGTTATACCAAGCATATACAGTTTACAACAGGCAACACAGGTAGAGATAAGCACAATTAATAATCATAACCCAACATGTACGATTCCCAGTATAAATCCCATAGTCACATCCCCAAGACACTCATAACAACAACTCATCCATATTTCATCACATAGCACACTTTGTTGGCGCCACAGGACCAATCGCATGCCCATACATGAAGGTCAGCGCATATAGCTCTGACACGGCCCAGCAGCACCCTGCCCCGTATCGCAGCACGGAGGGGTCGATCGCAACCAACCGATGAACCGCAGCTCATCATAGTTTGATCGCAACCAAACAGTGGACCGCAGCCCAAGAGTATGTCATCTGACCGCAGCCAGGAAATATGAACCGCAGCTCATGTATAAATGTTTGATCGCAACCAAACGGTGGACCGCAGCACAAGAGTGTAAATCTGACCGCAGCCAGCTTCTGAACCGCAGCTCAGGAATAACCAATCCGATCGCAACCGAATTGGGTATCATGCACACATAACACATAGCAAGCACATGCAACCAACATTAACACATTGGGAAGGGGGAGAAAACGTATAACAAAACCTATGTGTGATCCTTCACACACTAAGAATAATCCTAAGGGGTTCATACTTCATTCACCTAGGTCAATAGGATACCAATTCAACTAGCATGCAATATATAAGACTCATACAACCTACGAACGGTACCCGAAATATCGAACTAGACACAGGCACGATAGATGGAGTTCGTTGGGACACCACGGGGATCGGGGGAACATCAAACGGGGAAGCCAAAATCCCAAATTGGGTACAAACCAGCGGGTAGCCGGTGGGTGAGGGATCACCCGCCGGCTGCCCGCCGGCGGCACTGTTCCGGGCAGCGGGTGCCCGGCGGGCAGCTGCCCGCCCGCCGGCTGCCCGCTGCCGGCGTTGCCCAAGTAGGCCGCGGGTAGGTGGCGGGTCCCCTACCCCACCTACCCCCCACTGACTCTTTTTCACCAAAAACGCCCCGGGAACCTTTGTGGAACCCGAAACCATGCTTAGACACTTTCAAACGCAATTGATAACACACGTAGACAATTAACGGATCAAAATCAAGAAACATATAGCACATAACCTATCATGCTTTTCTAAACATAATCAACACCCAATCATGCGAATTCCCACCCAATATACCAAGAATAATACCATACGAATTCCACGATATACCTAGGGTTCTAATTATTTTTAAATCGACAAGAACACAATTCATCTTCCAAAATCAAGATTTGGTAGGAATATCATATAACTATCAAGAACCTCATATAATCATTAAGAACATCAAGAACACCAAATAATTATCAAGAATGTTATATAATCGTCAAGAACACCATAATTATCAAGAACCTCTCATCATCAAGATCACCCATGGAATCATCCCACCAATCATCAATAATAATATCACAAATCATCAATACACAATAATATGGGGAAATCCTAAGAGGGGAATCATAGCTATGAAAATAGGTTTTGTTGAGACATGGGTTACCTCTTAGCCTTAATTTATTCCTTGGCTATGAAGGGTCTTTCTTTAAGCCTTCTTCTTTCTTGATTTCTCCTAAGGGGATTCTTTGAACTTCTTGTGTGGTGAGAGATTATGGTGGTGAAAGATCTAGGAGCATCCTATATCCCTATTTATATATTTAAGACTCCTAATTAGGGTCTGAATGGTATGGGTTTACTAATTCTATTCCTTATAGAACTAAGGGCTTATTTTAGGGATAAGGGTCCATGGTCCATAGTGGACCATATTAATTAATTAAAGGGAATCCTAATCGTAGTCTGAATAGTAAAAGGCCTACTTCCTTTATTCCTAATAGATAACTAGGTCTAGGATTCCTAATTAGAAGCTGAATAGTAAAGGGTTTACTTTCTTTATTCCTAATAGGCTTAGGACTCTAATTTAGGCAAGGGTCCACGGTTCATGGTGGACCTTATTAATTAATTAAAGGAAACCTAACCGAATTAAATCATATTTAATTATTATTAACGGGATTAATTAAATAATTAATCCGGGATTGAAGGCCGTAACACGGGGTGTTACAACACGTACACCCAAACACTTTAGGAGGAAGGCAGAACAACGGTTTGGACGGATAGACGAAATGACAAGGACTTTGACCCCCAAGGACCCTTGTAGGTAGGCGGTTTATTAAGAAACATGATGTATGAACAACATCTGCCCAGTAAACCCTAGGGACTTTCATTTGAAACAACAAGGCCCTAGCAACCTCCAACAGATGGCGGTTCTTACGTTCTGCCACACCATTCTGTTGGGGAGTGCTGACACAAGACGACTGATGTACCATCCCATTCCGACTCATATAACTCGAGAAGGAACGAGAAAAATACTCAGTCCCATTATCACTCTGCAAAACCTGTATCATTTTATTGAACTGAGTTTTGACCATCGCTCAGAAGTTACAAAAGATCCCAAACAACTCATCTCTAGATTTCATGAGGTATAGCCAAGTGTGTCTAGAGAAATCATCTACAAAAGTTACAAAATATTTAAACCCATATTTCGATACTACTCGACATGGCCCCCATATATCTGAGTGAACCAATTGAAATAAAGACTCGACTCTATTATTGACTCTAGGAGGGTATGGTACCCGACAATGCTTAGCAAGCTCGCATGACTCACATTGCAAGCTAGACAAAGATTCTAACCCCGGACACAACTTCTTTAAGACAGACAAAGGCGGGTGACCATACTGGGAGTGCAACTGCAACGGAGACATATTTCCCAATAAACCAACCGGAACACCTCCAGAATCTTTGGACAGCCGTTCTAACACGTATAGCCCACCGACCTCCTTCCCTTTACCAATAATCATCTTCGTCAACAGATCCTAAAACAGACAATATCCAGGGAAGAACATGACACAACAATTTAGGTCCCGGGTAATTTGACTAATTGACAATAAATTGAATGGGAACTTTGGGAGATATAACACAGAAGTGAGAGGTAACGACAAACTAACATTCACACTACCTTTACCTAAAACAGAGGTGGATGAACCATCTGCCAAGGTAACCGTAGGACCATATTTAAAGGAATAATATTCGGAAAACATACTTAGATTACCTGACATGTGGTCACTGGCTCCAGAATCAATGACCCACTGTCGAGACGAGGAGGAAACACAAGCAATAGGATTACCTGTTTGAACAAAGGTAGTTGACGGAGACGGCAATGACCCTGGACTAGCGGGAGACTGCGAGGAAGACAGCTTTAACTGATTAAACAAAGCCATTTCTTCTTCAGTTATCATAACCGTCCCTTCTGGTCTAGAGGCAGAATTAGCAAACCTCCTATGGTCGGAGAGCTGTGGGCATTGGTTACGCAGATGACCGGGATCACCACAATTATAGCAAGCCCTTTGCCCTCGACCTCCTCCACGCCCTCTACCTCGTCCCCTGGACCGACCTCCTCGATTATTGGCACTATTAGTCCCACTATCTCCCGGTGAGAAAAAGACTTGTTTCTCCAACGTACTATCAGTACCAAGGTTCATTGACGCATTTTGAACCATAGAAAAAACTTGGTCGAGCGAGTCTAATTCCTTATTCCCCAATAATTGTGACTTCAAAACATCATACTCCTTATCCAACCCAGAAATCCAACTAAAAATATGCAACTGATCACGTTGTTTTTTCATTTTATCCACTTCATCAGTAATCGGCATAGCAACACACAATGCCTCACTCACATTCTTGAAGTCATAATAGTAATCCCTGATGTCCCGCCCTTTTTGAGACGGTCGATGAACATCCTGGGATAACTGATATAACTTCCTCAAATTATTTGCCCCGCTAAACCACTTATTCACTAAATCCCACACTTCCTTCGCACTCTTACAGTGCTGTAAAGATAGGATTATCTTCCTATCAATACAATTTATTATGCGCGAAAACAGGGCGTCATCATCTTTCTGCCACGCTTGGGCTTCGGTAGGGTCCGTCGGACATGTTTCAATTAAATGTCCAGCTTTACCCATACCCTTCAAGTTCACTTCAACTAAAAACTTCCATTCCCCAAAATTGGACCCATCCGGTGCCAACACCAAATCAATCAATTTAGATTGGGTTGACACCACAGTAATAGTCCTATTTTCTGCCATAATAAACACACAAGAACCAACCTGGAGGTGCAGACTTCACTTCTACGCAAAACCCAATCCTGGCAGCAAACCCTACGCAGCAGATTCAGCTCTGGAAAAGCAGCCCATGCCAAATGCCCTCAACACCGGACGAAGATATTGCTACAGAAGCGTCGGGCGCACAGAGACGGAGCTAGCCGCGTCGGCGGCGACCGGAGGCGAGGTCGGGAAACGTCGCACGCGCCGGCGCGTGGCGTCGGAGCTCAAGAAGTGCGGCGCGTGAAGCTTCTGACGGCTGCTCCGTTCCTCCCGGCGGTGATGCCTCCTCGTTCCGACCAAAGCCCACCACCCACATCTACCGCTCTGATACCATGTTGAACTCTAAATAGTGAAGTGTATATTGAGATAGAGAAATACAGTGAAATGAATGAGTACAGGGAAACCTACACTTATATACAAGCTAATAGGAAACCCCAACCACTTATTTCAAATTTCAAATGACTAGCTAGGAGAACTCCTCTAATAACCTTCTAACAAGGACCTTAGTAGCCAAGGGAGGATTAATTAAGGCTAAGAGGTAACCCATGTCTTACAAAACCTACTTTCCTTGCAATATTTTGATTATTGACTCCTTTGATAATTGTATGTGGGATTCTATGATTGAGTCTTGATAGAGCTTTGCATAGGGTTTATGTTATGTTTATTTAATAATCTTGATTGATCTTGTAACACCCCAGATTTTCAAGACATTTAAAACTTATAAAATAAAGGTGGAATCTCATTAAATCCCAAAACATAATACAAGAGTACGGGGTGCTATGCCACACCTGAGCTAGAGAACTCAGGTGCACAGGCTAACTAACTAATATCCTCAATAATGTAAATGCATAAGCATAGCACGCGGGCCGAAAGGGAAACTATCTACGCTCCAAGTTCTAGCGCGCTCCAGTGACTTATTCTTCTGTACCTAAAAGCCAAATATATCTGTTCAGCGAGAGATGCTGGTAACCCACTCCAACGCGTTGAAATAAAATACATATAGTTATATACATAGATATACGAAAAGTCATTTCGAAGCATGAAGATATATCCTAAGAGACTCTAGCTTTCAAATCAGGGAACCGACTCGACAAATAGGGGTACACACAATCAACAGTCATAATCAAGCATATACAATTCTCACATAGGGCACAATTATAGATAAGCACAACCAATAATCACAATTAAGCATTACTAGCAAGAGCCCTATGGTCACGTTTCCATAACAGTCATATCATCAATTCTTCTCATCTCATCACATAGCACGTTTCCACAACCAATAATCACAATTAAACATGTATAGTTTACTAGCGAGAATCCTATGGTCACGTTTTCTATAACAGTCACAATATCAATCCTTCTTATCTCATCATATAGCACACTTTGTTGGCGCCACAGGACCAATCGCATGCCCATACATGAGGGTCAGCGCATATAGCTCTGACACGGCCCCGCAGCACCCTGCCCCGTCTCACAATACGGAGGGGTCGATCGCAACCGACCGATGAGCCGCAGCTCTATATATTATTTATATACCTGACCGGTCTTTACCAGCCTAGTTAACAGTTGGGATGGTTCTCAACCCATTCAACTGCCCGTATAGTGGACCTTTGTCCTATTTAATATTTATATACCTGACCGGTCTCTACCAGCCTGGTTAACAGTTGGGATGGTTCTCAACCCATTCAACTGCCCGTATAGTGGACCTTAGTCCTATATAATATTTATATACCTGACCGGTCTCTCCCAGCCTGGTTAATAGCCGGTATGGTTCTCAGCCCATCCGACTGCCCGTATAGCCCGATTGATCTCAACCAAATCGGGGTAACATGCACACATAACACATAGCAAGTACATGCAACCCACATTAACACATTGGGAAGGGGAGAAAGCGTATAACAAAACCTATGCGTGATCCTTCACATACTAAGAATATTCCTAAGGGGTTCATATTTCTTTTACCTAGGTCAACGGGATACCAATTCAACTAGCATGCAATATATAAGACTCATACGACCTACGAACGGTACCCGAAAATCAAACTAGACATAAGCACGATAGACGGAGTCCGTTGGGACACCACGGGGGTCGGGGGAACATCAAACGGTGAAGCCGGGATCCCGAAGTGGGGTACAAACCAGCGGGTAGCCGGTGGGTGGGGGGTCACCCGCCGGCTGCCCGCCGACGTTCTACTATTCCAGGCAGCGGGCGCCCGGTGGGCAGCTGCCCGCCCGCCGGGTGCCCGCTGCCGGCGTTGCCCAAGTAGGCCGTGGGTAGGTGGCGGGTCCCCTACCCCCACCTACCCCCCACTGACTCTTATTCACCAAAAACGCCCCGGGAACCTTTGTGGAACCCGAAACCATGCTTAGACACTTTTAAACACAATTGATAACACACGTAGACAATTAACAGATCAAAATCAAGAAACGTATGGCACATAACGTATCATGCTATTCTAAACATAATCAACACCCAATCATGCGAATTCCCACCCAATATACCAAGAATAATACCATACGGATTCCACGATATAACCTAGGGTTCTAATTATTTTTAAATCAACAAGAACACAATTCATCTTCCAAAATCAAGATTCGGTAGGAATATCATATGATCATCAAGAATCTCATATAATCATTAAGAACATCAAGAACACCATATAATTATCAAGAACGTCATATAATCATCAAGAAAACCATAATTATCAAGAACGTCATATAATCATCAAGAACACCATAATTATCAAGAACGTCATATAATCACCAAGAACACCATAATTATCAAGAACCTCTCCTCATCAAGATCACCCATGGAATCATCACATCAATCATCAATAATAATATCACAAATAAACAATACACAATATTATGGGGAAATCCTAAGAGGGGAATCATAGCTATGAAAATAGGTTTTGCTGAGACATGGGTTACCTCTTAGCCTTAATTAATTCCTTGGCTATGGTGGTCTTTCTTTAAGCTTTCTTCTTTCTTGATTTCTCCTAAGGGGATTCTTGGAACTTCTTGTGTGGTGAGAGATTATTGTGGTGAAAGATCTAGGTGCCTTCTATATCCCTATTTATATATTTAAGACTCCTAATTAGGGCCTGAATGGTATGGGTTTACTAATTCTATTCCTTATAGGACTAAGGACTTGTTTTAGGGATAAGGGTCCATGGTCCATAGTGGACCATATTAATTAATTAAAGAGAATCCTAATCATAATCTGAATAGTAAAAGGCCTACTTCCTTTATTCCTAATAGGCCTAAGACTCTCATTTAGGCAAGGGTCCACGGTTCATGGTGGGCCTCATTAATTAATTAAAGGGAAACCTAACCGAATTAAATCATATTTAATTATTATTAACGGGATTAATTAAATAATTAATCCGGGATTGAAGGCCGTAACACGGGGTGTTACAGATCTTGATATTTGCAATTCATTGTATGCATGATCTTGGGTTCGGGTTTGTCTAGAGCTTGTCTTTAGGATTGGTATGTGGTTTCTTGTTATTCTTGAGGTTCTTGATGTTCTTGCATGATTTGAGATTTATTCTTGAGTCTTGATATGTTAGGAGCATGTAATTATGATTTAATTGTGTTGTTTCTTGACTTAATTCTAGGTGCTCATGTCCCTATTGTTGTTGTTATGTGTTGGATGTATTTGGACTTGATTTTGGGTTTAATTGATGAATTTCTGAAAGGGAAAATTGCCAGGTTACCATCGTACCAGCTGGGGGTCGGTGGGGGGACGAACCCCCACTTGACCAACCGCCAGGAACACACCACAGTACCAGCAGGCGGCCGACAGGTGGACGACCACCCACCGTGCACCCGCTGGTACAGGCGGGGCGGTGCGTCGTTTTGTCCCGTTTTGTGTTTCCACGTGCCCTATTTGATAATTATGGGTCTTGTTTGATGTTTCGGGTACCGTTTTGGGGGTTGTGAGTCTCAGGTATCTGCATGTGGTTTGAATTGTTATTCCGTTGGCCTAGGATGAGATTTATATGTTCCCTTGAGCGTCTTGTTCACTACAAAAAAACACAAGAATAGCGACGGACAAATTCCGTCGCTAAATAGTGAAAATCCGTCGCTAAAGTATTTAGCGACGGATTAGTGACGGAATTCGTCCGTCACAAAAACCCTCCTCGCTAAAAGTTAGCGAGACAATTTATTTTCCGTCGCTAGGCTTAGCGACGGAAATTTCCGTCGCTAGCCAAAATATATCCGTCGCTAAACTCCTTACGACGACGGATCCGAAGAGGATTATTGCAAGCAAATACCGACGGAATAGTCCGTCGCCATAATTAGCGACGGAAATTCCGTCGCAAAAGCAGCAACAATTCCGTCGTTAAATTGCTACTACTATGCTCCGGCGACGAGATTTACAACGACTTAGCTACGGATTTTTCCGTCGCTAAATATAGCGACGGACGTGACCGTCGCTACCGTCCGTCGTTATATTAACGACGGAAATTATCCGTCGCTATTCTTTTATTATTATTTGAATTGAATTTAATTTAACTACAACTTAGTGACAGAAATATCCGTCGCTAAATTTAACTACGGATTTTTCAGTTGCTATTTCGTTACATTACTACCAAATTAGAAAAACAATTATACCCGCTAATTAATATCAGAAACATGCATTAAACCTATAATATAGTACTTGAATAATATAATTATAAAATATACTATATTAAAAAGCATTCAAAGTGAATAACAACAACAAAAGTGTTGTAGTATAATGTTACATCATTAGAACCAGTACCAAATATATTAATAAACATAATCTAATCATCTCCTAAGGTTTCATCATTTGGATTAGCCGAATGTTGAGCTTGAGTACTTGGATTGGATAACATGCCATTGCGACGCAACTCATCCATCAAACTTGCAATTTGAGCTTGCAATTGAACCTGCATTTGAGTTCTTTCAGCTTGCATTTGAACCTGCATTTGAGTTCTTTCAGCTTGCATTTGAACCTGCATTTGAGTTCTTTCAGCTTGTAGTTTAGCTTCCATCTCAACTCGCATGGTATCTAACTGTTGGTTCACCATATCCTTCATTGCCTCTTGTTGAAATTGTGAAGTAGCAGATGAACTACAGCTATTCCTGCTGACTAATGTAGATGACTTGGACCCTAAGCCATAGATACGCTGTTTTTTTACCCCACCAACAACATCCACATACATCTGTGACATGTCTATAACTGGTGTCTCAGTTGACCCTTCCGCCTCTTGCATTGCAACATCACGCCGTACTTGTATTTCGTCCTACAATTAAAAACATATACAAAATAAGACAAATATATAAAGGCATATTTGAATTTTATCAATTTAACAATATACGGTTGTTAGGTTATACTTACAGCGATTCTCTTTGACCTCTCATCAACGAACGTACCATCTTTCTTTTGGTGCGTATGCTTAAAGCACTCAAACAGATCAGGCTCCTTTTGAAGTGTTTCCCGCTATTAAACAAGCACAAAGAATTAAATGATGCTTAAATCCGTAAAATATATACAACTAATAAATTTTTATGTTAAATGTATTACCAGTGTGTGAAAGTGCTCAATAGATGATCTAGATCCTCCGGTATGTCGAGAACATCCCGTACCAGGTCCTGCTACCTCACTCATCCTATTTTTGCGTTGCTGTTCAGATTTAGCTTTCACTTCAGGCCTATCCCAGTATGTCTCCCAAATGCGCCATGTATCTTCATGTACAAAATCTGGCTTCCCAGATGAAATCCGATTCTTCTTGATCCTAGAGACCATATCTGTATAGCGTGTGCTTGCTTGTGTTAAAAACGCTCTCCGTACTTGACTGTTAATGGTGTCGTCCCACTTGTAAAATTTCTGTAACATTACAAATTACAAATTTATCAAATATATGCAATATCATCCATAAGATGCATTGGACAAAGTTACTAACATAAATTAAATAACATTCTAGCTTCAAGCTTCAAGCTTCAAGAATGAACCACACTATTTTAAAAAACATATCATGAATTTACCTTAAATTCTTCAAAGTATGATTCCTTGTATTCATTAGACACATTCTTCCAAGTATACCCATCAGGGTAGATCCTTTGCTTCAATATTTTTGTAATTGTAGCTGAACATGTGTTAGAAGGCATTAACCTGTACATATATAAAAGATTAATAAAGATAAAAAAATATATATATACACATAAATGTAAATATAATAACACATTTTTACCTCCCAGCCTCTACATGAACAATAGGCAAATCACAAGCAGTAGATGGTCCTGCAACTGATGAAGATGTGGGTGGAGTAGTAGTGTCTGAAGGTGATGGAATCGGCAAGTCAGGTGGTGAACCAATAGAAGCAGGTGACACAATAGCTGGAGATACTATAGCAGGAGGAGGTGCCACAATAGGTGCCACAGGAGGAGGAGGTGCCACAATAGGTGCCACAGGAGAAGGAAGTGCAGACGATGATGGGCTAGAACTCGGAACTGTAACCGATGCACCGCGTCCACGTCCTCTTATGCGTCCAGCTCTACTACCACCTCGTGTCATCTAAAATAAAATAAAATAAAATATTATAAAATTAAATAGCATATAAATATAACATGTCCATTTACTATGTAATAATAAAATATTATAAAATTAAATAACATATAAATATAACATGTCCATTTACTATGTAAACTATGTAGTAACTATCAATACCGTTATCACTATCTCCTATTACTGAACCTCCACTTGAGTCATCTATTTCTTCCTCTAACTCAAGTTCATCTTCGATGTCACCATGTTCGCCATCAAATTCTACCACCCCACCATTTGGGTCATTTAAATGCAAAGGATCTTCATCTATTTGCATGAGATCATGATTATCGGTAGTTTCCTCTTGAAATGGTGCAGGCATTTGTGATTCTTCAGTAGATGTAGATGATTCAGGAACTACTATTTCAGATCTCGCTTTAATTTTGCAAACAGCCCACCAGTCAAGTTTGTCGCGACGCAAACTTGGGTATGTACAATAATAAACTTGAGCGGCTTGCATTGCTAGAACGAATGGTTCATAGCGATTAAATCTACGCTTATGATTAACTTCAACAAGTTTATACTCAGAATGAACCTTCATGCCCACACTTGTTGGGTCAAACCACTCACACTTAAATAATATTGTCCTCTTGATTGGTAAGCCAGGATACTCTACTTGTAGAATTTCAACCAATCGACCATAATAATCACTTTCATCTACACTATAGTTTGTACCTTTTATACAAACTCCACTATTCATTGTTTCTTTAGCTCCACCATAACCAATGGTGTGAAATTTAAAGCCATTCACATAATACCCTGAATAGGTATTAACGCATGTTAGTGGCCCTTTTGCAAGATCCTTTATAAATTTGTTTGAAATGTTATTTGAAGGATCATGTGCCTGTATAATACATAATATAAGTGTTAAAGTTTATTAAATAATTTGAAGTTTAATATACATAATATATATACAAGTCTTACATAGTCATTGAACCAATTTGCAAATTCATTTTCCAATTTACCATCAATGGTAGTATTGGAAATGTTTGGTTGACTCCTCTTTAACTCGTCAATATAAACCCTTTAAAAAAAACAAGTGGGTTAACATTTATAACACATTGCATAAGCAAATTGAACAGAAGTGAATTCTTACTCCATAAATGACTCCACTTCTGAACAATTTAATAACACATAGGTTTGAGCAGCTTTATACTCTTTATCTGTCATATATCTCGCTTTTGCTTTACCAAATGCTCGACCCGGATACTTGAATATAGAAAGAGTTTCTTCATGTTCGTCACCTACATATTCACTACTATCTGCATTTCGAGGCACGTTTCTGTGCTTCGTGCTAACATGGTCCTCAAAATAGTATGAACAGAACGATGATGCTTCTTCCACCAAATATGCATTGGATATAGAGCCCTCGACTTTTGCTTTATTTTTGACATTATTTTTCAATTTTCGAAGGTATCTAAACACAATTGACATATATTAGTGACAATGTTATTATATGTTTGGAAACATATAAAACAACTAATACAAATTATACCTCTCAAATGGATACATCCACCTATATTGAACTGGACCAGCAATCTTTGCTTCAAAAGCTAAGTGGATTGGTAAATGCTCCATAGAGTCGAAGAAACTAGGTGGAAATATACGTTCAAGTTTACATAGAATGAGAGGTATGTCATTCTCAAGCTTCGTCATTTCCTCAACTGCAATTGTAGTGGAAGTAAGGTTCTTAAAGAATAAACTCAACTCCGTAAGAACTTTCCAAACATTTAGCGGGAGCAACTCACGAAATGCAATTGGTATTAACCTCTGCATAAACACATGACAGTCATGGCTTTTCATACCAAACAACTTCAACTTCTTCATATCTACACATCGACTCATATTCGATGCATAGCCATCAGGAAATTTGAGATTCCTAACCCATTCACACAATGCTTCCCTTGCTGGTTTGTCAAGTGTGTAACAAGCTTTAGGGAACTTTCTGGTCACAAGGTTTTGCTTCAACTCAGGCCGCCGACAATAATCATTCAGCTCTTCTCTAGATTTATATGTGTCCTTTGTTTTTCCTGTAACATCCAATACTGTGTTGAACACGTTATCAAACACATTTTTTTCTATATGCATGACATCCAAATTATGCCGTACCAAGTGTGAACTCCAATACGGCAAATCCCAAAAGATACTTCGCTTTTTCCAACCGCAAGTTTTGGAAATGAATCCATTAACTTCAGCTGCATCCAATTCAGTGACCTTCTTAAGGCCTAAAGTCTCAATCTCTGCAAGGATATCATATCCTGACCGAACAGGCGGTGCCTCAGTTGTAACCGCTCTGTTCTTAAAGAATGCGGTCTTATTCCTGCGAAATGGATGATTCGGTGGCAAAAATTTTCGATGATTGTCAAACCACGATTGCTTACCACTGTGTTTTAGGGTGAAGGCATCCGACTTGTCCATGCAATACGGACAAGCTAACCTCCCAGCAGTGCTCCACCCTGATAACATCGAATATGCAGGAAAATCACTAACTGTCCACATAAGGGCGGCTCGCATCTGAAAATTTTGCTTCTTTGAAATATCATATGTTTGAACACCGACTTCCCATAATTGATTTAACTCCACAATAAGCGGTTGTAAAAAAACATCAATCTTCTCTTTTGGATTTTTTGGACCTGGAACCAATACGGTCAAGAACATATACTCCTCCTTCATACACATCCAAGGAGGCAAGTTGTACGTTGTTAGTATCACAGGCCATGAGGAGTATTGTTGTCCTGACTGTCCAAATGGTTGAAAACCATCGGTGCACAGACCTAACCTGACATTTCGAATTTCAGATGCAAAGTTAGGATAAGTGTCGTTAAAATGCTTCCAAGCAAGCGAGTCTGAGGGATGACGCATGATCCCATCTTCAACTGACTTTGCATGCCACTTCATATCATTTGCTGTAGCATTAGATGCATACAACCTCTGCAGTCCAGGAAGCAAAGGAAAGTAATACATTTTTTTGTATGCTACATTAGTTTTCTGTCGTTTTGTAGCACCACTAGAAGTTTGTTTAAATCGAGGGTGGGCACAAAACTTACACGTTGTCATATCTATATCCGACTCCCAATATATCATGCAGTTGTTCTTGCAGCAATCAATCTTTTGAACCGGCAATCCCATACCCCGTAATAGCCTTTTGGTTTCGTAGAAGTTGTCAGGAACTAGATTATCCTCCGGAGCAACTTCTTTCAAAAGTTCAGTGAATTGATTGAAACATTTTTCTGATATGTGATTCTCTGATTTCAAGCTCATAAGTCGAGCTACAAGAGACAACTGCGAGTGTTTTTTACTCCCAAGCCACAACTCTTGATCCGCAGCTTTCAGCATGTCATAAAAATTTTGGGCCTCGGGATTTGGCGTTTCTTCTATTTCATCCACATTAAATTCAGGACCAGCAGCATCCATAACCATTGTGTGGAAAGCATTAGATGCTTCTTCATTATCCATTTGAGATGGGCCACCAACATCTCGATCAACATCTACACTCACATTGCACTCGCCCTGGAAGCGCCAAACATAGTAGTCCGACACAAATCCATATTTTGCTAAGTGAAATTTCACGGTAGGCACATCTAAGAACTTAGTGTTTTGACACTTGCGTTGTTTACATGGACACTTAATTCTTTCCCCGTCCATCCAACTATGTTGACTAGTAGCAAATTGGATGAAAGTTTCAAGACCAGCCAAAAACTCCTCTGTGAGAAGACCATTTCTGATTCGTGTATACATCCAATGACGATTTGAACTCATTGTATTTATCACCTATATTTTTCTACACTCACGTTTCAATTTTTCTTTTAAAAAAAACTATACTTGCAAACTTGCATATTTTAGCCGGAGAAAACACAAGTGCCGGTACCCACAGGCGGTTTAGCCGGCAAATAAAGAGATTAAAATAAATAATCATGCATATTTTCATAAACATCCGGTACCCACGGGCGGTTTAGCCGGAGAAAACACAAATGCCGGTACCCACAGGCGGTTTATCCGGCAAATAAAGAGATTTAAATAAACAATCATGCATATCGTCATAAAACTCCGGTACCCACAGGCGGTTTAGCCGGCAAATAAAGAACAAATGAAAAATTTGAAATTGTTCATACCTTATCAATCGTAGAAGAGCTTGACGAATTTTGATTCTCGACTTGAAACTGCAATTATACAATGATAGTATATTAGACACAATTTCTAAAGAACGAGTTTTCAATTTGGACACATCTTAGTCTATAAATAAACATCATAAAAATTGTACTCAGTTCATCTAAAATGATACATCATATTTAGCATAGTAAACCCCAAATTTATTGATTTCCCACAGTAAACAATTCCCTTGAATGTACATCATATCACCTTCAAGATGTGCAATGCAACATTTTCATATCCATGAAATAAAACAAGAAAACAATCCTTTGAATGTACATCATATCACCTTCATTCAAATGTACACGAATATTTGGAGTACTGCTCATATAACCAAAGTTTACAATGCAGACTACAGTGCAAAGTAAAAAACCTGCCAATTACACTACACCTCTAAAAAATACTTGCTTGACGAATCCTAATTCATCTAAGACACAGGAGGCCAGTCACAAGCCTATTGAACTAGGAGCATATTCCCACCCAAAGGCCAAAGCCACACTTTAATAGTTGATCAAAATTTGGCAATCACATAACTTATCATGACCCAGAAAAAAGATGACTATTTACAGTCAAGCATTCTCAAGCATCCAGAGTATCAAAAGCCTGCCAGACAGCCAGTACACCTACACCTGAGCCAAAATATGAATCCTCAATGGATTGTGAATTATGAGTTTAAACCATATTGCAAATCTGCTTTTTGACATCAAAACAGATACATTGCAAGAAGTATTGTCTCCCAAATTTGCTAGGACGTAGACAGTAGACAATCTTAACAATCATATAAAGAGGACTCTGTTTTCTGTTTCTTTAATTCCATTGAGCAGGTGGTGGAGGATTTATACATTCCAGAAGTAAAGAATTCTAAAATGCAACTGTAGATCTTAATCACAAATTCTAATTGTTTAATTTTAAACAAGCCTCCATTTCTTTTCAATCCGTTTTGTAGCCATAAACATAAGAGATTGCAATGACTAGATATTAAGAGTGGATGAAAAGAAACATTATGCAAAACAAAACCATATACAGAGCAAAGAAGAAAGGCAGAAATCACACTAAAAAGACAAATTGGAAACATGTAAAGAGCATGTAGGATTTGCCTCCCACTATTTTATAGGCCAGGCATGAATTAATCAAGTGAGCCAAACCCTGATTTTTGTGTTAACATAGCATCAGGTTAACAGAAGTAAACGAATTTACACTACACAAAAAGTTGAATTTTCTATGCAAAATAATGCCTGCACTTGAAAGTCTAAAACCAATATCAACAACGTACTCTTAATCAACGAGGTGAGTTTAATTGTATTCCGCTACATGTGACAACAGCCTGGCTTAGAACGGTCGAATGTATCACATTAGATGGATCCTGAACCGTGGAACAGTGGGATGGACGTTTAGAAATTTCATATTTTCTTTTTGGCCGGCCATTGCATCCCAAAATGCAATATATTTTTTGGTGATGCAAAACAACATCAAGCATAGATAAAGATAGTAAAGCAATTGCTTAGAAATAAGTAGAATTCATCAAGCAGAAAAATAGACAGTAAACTACTCCTGCCCTAAAAAAGCTGCTCCTTTTGTTAGTTACTCTACAAAGAAAGTATCAGCTCCTTACACCCTTCTTGTTAATCCATAACACAAGCAAACAACGACAGATTCTACTTAACAATGGTCCTCCGACTATATTGATTTTCCAAAATTAATCCAATTGTGCGTTTTGGTACACCCCCACCTCAAAAAATGTAAAATAAAATAAAAATAAATTTTGAGTTTAATATTTGAGTTATAAATCAAAAATTTTGAACTCAAGCTCAAATGCATATCTCAAACGTGTTTGAGTTAAACAACCTAAAAGGCATTTCCTGCTCAACAGCCAAATGATCACATCTTAACAAATAAAAGAATTTGGGTGGATCACATCTTAACTAAAACATCCTCATATTTAAAAAAAAAAACATTTAAAACGAAGGGAAAGTATGCAGGATAGTAGCATCATGCGTTTAAAGCAAACCTATAAAAATAGACAGTAGTAGTCCATAAATAAAAGATCAGAGTAGCCATTGTTCATTTTTACGCAAAAAAAAACATATATATACAAACCAAGAAATGAACCACCCTATTATATAATCTGGTGTACGTTGCCCTATTTTTTACCTGGTTTTTCACATTGATAAATGATCATAGCTGAAGATAAGAAAGAAAAGGGTTGTCTGTAAAAGCAGTAGATAGATTAGCAATAGAAGTGGGGGAGACGACAGACGATTGGATCAAGGATGAATATTTTGATCCAAGTATAGCTCTAATCTTCTTAACTCTAAAGTCTTATGTTTTTAAACTTTTACTTTTTATTTATTTGATTGGCCCTGATTACACTTGTTCCTTAAAAGAAGTCATTAAAGACATCAAAATGACCAAAACTGTTGTTTGCTTGACCTTGATTTAAGATGCTAGAATGCTGGATCTGTGGAAAGAAAGAAATTAACCATTGTTTTGACTTTAAAGAGTTCAATATCTCTGAATGCAAGGTTGTTAGTCAGGTGGAATATCATTCATTGGTTGATTTAAGGGGCTTCTTCTAGACCTAGTTGCACTTCTTCTGCCATTATTGCTGCCCTCTAGGGAGGAAGAAAATTGGCAACTACAAATGTTTAGGAATAATTGACTTCAATTAACATCAAAATTGGCAACTACAATCTGGAAATACGCACACACACAATTAACTTCAATATATATACACACACACACAATTAGGAGAGATTAATTAACTTCAAAATTGGCAATTAGAACAGTTTAAGCAGCTACTGCTGCTCCACGTTCAATTCCATGGACCACAAAGAGAGCAATTTAGACAGTAGACAATAACAAAAGATTCAAAAACAAATATGCACTGCAGCAATATAACTGCTCAATTTAGACCATGGACCACAAAGAGAGTAATGGTCAATTTACCAGCAATATAACTTCTTGGGGCCCACTGCAGCCTGCTTTATCTGGACTTCCCCCAAGTTCTCTTTTCCTATTTAACATAGAGCTTAAGACTAGATTCAAAAACAAATATGCACAAGGTAAATGCGGGAGTTTTCACCTGATATGTTATCTTCTATCTCCAACTCAATGCGTTGTTCTTGGTTAATCTTTTCCAGAATAGGAAGAAGTGAATGGGTAAGATAATAAAGCAGTCGATTTTTGTTAACCCTTTTCTTGTCCCTATAAAATTCCTGATAAGATCATCAATATCAATATCTACAATCTAGAAATAGATAATTGCATAACACAATCTGGACGAATAGGACTGGAAATAGATACCTGCTGTTCGCCGGAGGGTCGACATTCTGGAAATAGATACCAGTCGCCGGAGGGTCAACGTGCTTGCACTGCTGAAAGGTCGACGTTCGAGAGCGTGAGACTGTGAGAGAATAGGTCTAAGCGTGAGTAAGAGATTCCAAAACCCTTAGGAGTTAGGACTAAACTTTATGAAACCCAGCGACGGATAATAATTTCCCTCGCTATATTTTATTAAAAATAAGGTCTTATATTTACTAGTCTCCTACTCCTAGCGACGGATTAGCAAATCCGTCGCTAAGAACCCTTTAAAAAAAAATTGGTTCAAAACTTTAACGACGGACATAACAGTCCGTCGCTAAGGAAATAATTCGAAAAACCATGTAGGCAACTTAGCGACGGATTTGTCGGTCCGTCGCTAAATAAATGATATCCAAAAACTATATTAGAAAGCTTAGCGACGGATTTAACCATCCGTCGCTAGGATGTCTAAACCCGTACAAATTTTAGCGACGGATACGGATATCCGTCGCTAGACTTGAACCAGGATACATGCCCCTCAAACGTTTGGCGACGGATCTTAATTGCCGTCGCTACTCTGTAGCTATTAAAAATAAGAAATTAACCCGCGAAATTTCCGTCGCTAATCCGTCGCTAATCTCTCTCTAAGTTTTGCGCCAAAAATTCCCGCTAATAATAGCTACGTATTTAACGACAACAATTTTCCGTCGCAATACCCGTCGCCAATCCGTCGCTAGTCCGTCGCTATAGTTCTATTTCACAAAAAAATTAAAATCGGTCACTAAGTTGTCGCTATTCCGTCACTAAATTAGCAACGGAATGCATCCGTCGTTAAATCGGTCGTTATTTCCGCGTTTTTTTGTAGTGGTTGTAGTGTTGTTGTCATTTGTTAATGAAAGTCGATGATTGTTATACACTTCCCTTTGATTACCCCTTGTTATATATTGTTGTGTGTTGATTGCTGTTGTTATTGAGCGGTGGCCATTGCGTTGTGAGTGTTGATGACTGTTGTTTGTCTATGAACATTGGTTGTTGTGATTGACTGTCCATGATGAGAAAAGTAGATATGAGATTGGTGGAAAAGAAAATGTTGGCGGTTGTCAAAACGAGTGCCTGCTTATTGTACTGAAGGTACTGACTATTCGGTTATTGTGCTATAGGCACAGACCACCTTGATTTGCTTGCTAAAGGCATGGATCAAGTTATAAGCGATGCGGTGCCATGTCAGAGCTATATGCGCTGACCCCTTGGTAGTGGTGTTAGAGGCACGGATCATGCGAATGGTACTGCGGAGCTATCTATTTGTTGGTGGTTTTGTTGGTGGTATGTCGGTGGGGAGCCATGAAGTGCTCCGGAGGGATAAGTGAGGCGATATAAGGGTGGCCTGGAGGTACCGGTTGGAACTTATATAAGGATGGAGAGGAGTAGAGGTTGGAACTTGGTATAAGGTTGGATTATGGACATATTCTCTGTTGACTGCTTGTTGTTATTGATTGATGTTGAATTATATGATTGGCTGTTGTTACTGTTCCCCGTCATTACCTTGCCTTATGATCTTAGGATGCATGCTAGTATCTTTATGATTGTTTATAGTGTCCGGTATGCTGACATGTCTCGAGTCTTGATCTTGGTTTGAAGCTAGAGTCTCTTTGGATTATATATGTATTCCAGTCACAAAATGGTTTTCCTATATCTACCTATATTGTACTTAATGTGTGGGAGTGGATTACCAGCATTATTCGCTGACGGTTGTTACACCGCATGTTTTTCAGGTACTGATGAGTAGCTTCGGAGGAGCTAGTTGGATCTGTAGACTTAGTTTAGATAGTTCCAGTCTTGATTAGGCGGCCTGCGTGCCTTGATTTAATTGGATATAAATTGTGGTTTGTGCTTCGTTTAGTTAGTTTAGCCTGTGCATCTAGGTTCTCTAGCCAAAATGTGGCATAACACCGCGACTATTATGTTTAGTTTATGCTCTGTTTGGGAACCATTGTCAGAGTTGCCTTTATTTTATAAGTATTAAAAGTTTTAAAAATTAGGGGTGTTACATACACCTAGTTCTTGACAGGATGGGGGTCTATATTAAGATAGACATAACAGACTTGAATACTAGGGGTATTCATAAGAAGTCAAAGAGTTTGACTTTTGTAAAACCTACTCATTAGAGTTGGTGTGTGCATTAGAGTTCAAAATTTATCTAACCGGTGAGGGTTCAAGATTCATAATACTCACGGGATCAAAATTACTCAGTATCACTACGTGTCAGTTCAAGTTCTCAAACACTGACATTAAGATCAACTCGTTTATATTGCTCGGACATTATTTCTTTAGCCTTCTACTTTGAATATATGGGGGATCATCATTTCTTGTAAATAGCTTAGACAAGTCTTTGCGTCTCAACTCAGAATTTGTGGGCGATTGTTGGAAAATTCTGAGAAAGAGAGAGTTTGTTGGAAAATTAAAAAGAAAATACCATAACCTCTTATTTGTTTGTGGATGACTTTTTCACAGCCTCTCATTTTATTGTGGCCAGCACCTTTCTCTCCCTTATGTGGCTGGAATGGAAGAGTTGTTTACTATATAAACAGCTCCTACCACCTTTATCAAAACACACTCAACAATCATCTTCTTATCCTTCTTTCTTTATTCCCTCTGTGTAATAATCTGAGCAAATTCAGGTTCACCTACGCTATAGTAGGTGTGAACTAAGCGTAGTTAGTCTGTGTAGCCTGTCGAAAGTGTTCCAGGGTTCTGACTACACCGTTACCGGGCAAATAACGCTTTTAACCGTTGGAAAAATAGCAGCAACATCAACGCGCGACTAGAAAGCTTTTAAGGAACCAGAACAACATGAGTGTAAGACTGAAAGGGAGTATGTGCCGTGTTATAATAACACTACCTTAAAAGCGTTATTTGCCCGGTAACAGTGCAGTTAGAACCCTTACATGCTTTCGACAGGCTACACAGACCTACTACAGA
This sequence comes from Ipomoea nil, assembly GCF_001879475.1. NCBI lineage: Eukaryota > Viridiplantae > Streptophyta > Magnoliopsida > Solanales > Convolvulaceae > Ipomoea > Ipomoea nil. Next base: position 1,700,530 of record NW_017616704.1, on the reverse strand, counting down.
TAGCTTGCACTAGCAACCACGTAAGCAAACCTAACTATATATGCTCAGACTAGAGGGTATGTATGAAATGAAGAAAGCAAAGAAGGAAACTTCCTTTTTGAGTGCATTGTTCAGTAGTGAAAGATGCTCTATTTATAGGCATGAAGCTCTAATCATGACCATACTCACTCACGCGAGAAGTGGGAGATTAGATCTTGACTATGCTTGTTCATTCCCACTTTCATACAAAATGTGTGGACAAGAAACATGCAGACCCAGAAAAATAGGACTAGAAAGGTGGCCTTCTAGTTTGACCGTATTTTTCCAACAAAGGCAACTTTGAAGATACAGAAGATTAACAGGCAATTTTATAAGTGATATACATTTTTTACAGCTTACTATCGTGTATTAAGATGATTTATTCAAATCATTGTTCAATAACTTCAACAAAGGGATGGTGAACTCCATTGAGACGTTGTGACGTCTTTTGGTGGGTGAAGAGTGAACTGGCTGGAATTTCAAAATCCATAACCCTAATTTTTCTCAACTCACTATCCTATTTTCTCTTT